>NC_056732.1:945468660-945483660 GCF_019279795.1 Protopterus annectens
TTGCATGAAACCCACATTTGTGGGTTTATAACCTTCTTTTTTATGGTTTTATACAGCACAGCCCATTTGCGCGGGGCTGCGCTGGGTTTAAAAATATATATAATTTTATCATTTTGCCATCGGGTTGTATTGCCAATGGCCACATATTTGGCCATTGGCATGCTGCCTGAGTCATATGCAACCTTGTTTTGGAGCTGACATCGCTCCGTTGTGGAATTTGCAGAAATGTACTCAGTTGTCAGCTGAGTACATTTCTGCAGCTAAAACGTCTCCTACACGGACTGGTTTCTGCTTCGTGGATCGCTAATATACCTAATTTGCATACCTTTCGGATGCAAGTGAGGTATTTAGCATGTCCACGCCCAGTCCGTGTAAGAGACCTTTTAGCTGGTCTCTTACACGGAGCTTAGGGCTGTTCCTGGATCGCGAGGCTTGCATGGAGTGTTGCACGTCACTTACACTCCGTGCAAGCCTTCGTGAATCCTGCCCTTACGTTACTAATGAACAAAAACATCTGCTTGTACCTTAAACTTAATGAGATGTTTTTCTTAAATAACTGTTTGCAAGGGTAAGCCCCCCCTGCAAGACAGAATACCCCACCATCTCCTTACTTTTGCGCACTAACTAAATGGTCATACAACTGCTGGGAAAAAAGAATCTCACACAGAACCACACTGGCTGTGATTTCCTACTAAAAATAGTGATCAAGAAATTCAAAGCTATACTCAACTAACTGTAACCATATTATGTGCTCTCATACATTTTCTTCCTCACCTTTATTTAGATGTTTCTGTTTGGTTTGTTTGTTTATTTATTTATTGTCCCACACAATTATCATCTAATTCTTTAGTTCTAATCTCCCCCAAAACCCCTCAGCATCAATCCCTTCCGCACATGTGTACAGATGGGCTATATCAAGGCCAAGATCAGGGGGACATCCAGAATTATTGCATGTAACTACCAGTGCAAGAATGTATTTTGCTGTGTTCCTGCAGATATATGTCAATATTTAATTCTTCTGTAAAACTGAACACTATTTACATTGACACACAGCATTTTTGTATTTGGATATATATTGTTTATTCAGAAAAATACTATTGGACATACATTTGATCCACTGCTTGTTAGACCAATAAAGGATACTGAAAGGAAAAAAAGTCTTTATTCTCAACATTTTAGATGGAAGCATTAACAGTTTGTGCAAATTTGTTACATATTTACAGATAATCAAAAATCAGCAATAGTTTTAAATTGCATGCAAGTGTACAAGAAATGTTTTTTCTGATTGCTACAATAAGTACTCAGTTTCTTCAGGAAGAAGGCATTATTTGGTGTGTTTTTCTATAGAAACAGTATTGATTTTGATTATACTTTGTTCCTGCACCATAATATGATTCCATTGCTACAGAATATATAACTTGGATGTCAAATTATAGAGTTTCACAATATACTGCATTAAAACTGAGTTTGTCAGTGGAGTAACTGCTTAGAATTTTACAAACTATTGGCTAGAGATTATGACAGGAGAAATGTCACATGTCACAAATGGGATCTTTACTTCCTTGCTCTGTATATACTGTTTATGTTGTATATATTGCATATATTGTTCATTTTGTTCTTTTATTGTATGTTAGTATTTATTTTTGTGTTCATAGTATTTATGTTTGTAGTATTTATGCTTTAATCTTTTATTTACAGTACTTTTACATATAGTATTTATGCACAAATGTAACCGTACATCTGTTTTACACCCACTGTGCACAGTACCCTAATAAAACACAGTCATAAAAACATGCAATAATTGTGAAATCAGTATTCATTCTATTAACATAAATACTCATAAATAAATTAATGACATCTTTTGGATATAAAATGTGTCCTTTATTAGGTGATGTTATAGCAAATCTGAAATAGTAGCATTTCTTATATAGTGTTCACTAAAACATCTAACATTTTTAAATAAATGAAAAGTCACACCAAAAGTTGGGTTTACTATGCACATCCCTAGTTTTGCATCAGGATCAGAAATATTTTATTGATCCCACAGGAAATTGTTTATTTTACAACTGCACAGATTAACATAGATACAATGTAGGTGAAACAAATGGATCTATATCACATCGTCAAACTTACTATTTATCGAATACCTCTTCGTCAAACTCACTTTGTTGAAACCCCTTTTTGTCGACCGATCATTTTAGGGAATATTTTCCCACTGAAAAGAACTGTTAGTCCAACTACTGATTGTCACAAAAAAGCACAACATTTAAAACCCTCTCAGCCCCCAATGTGGGGACTGTACCCCCCACCCTCCCCTAAATAAATCTACCAACTCCAAGATCGCACTGTAGTGAGGAAAAGGGCAAATTCCCAATCATGGCCCAGTAAATTTTTTCACTGGGAAAATATTCACTAAACTAAGTGAGTTCGACGAGCAGGTATTTGATAAATAGTATGTTCGACAATGTGATATAGACACAAAACATATATGTTATATAATTAGATATGACAGATACTGTACTCACTTCTGTTATCCACATATATAACAGCAACACCTGACATAGGTATACTGTTGATGATAGCCAATGCATTAGATGAGTTTGATACCACCTATAGTAATGACATGAAAGGGGAAGCCTTTTGTGTTAATTTTCACTCACACTAGGATATAAGGTATTGCACATTATGATACCTTAACTAAGGTATAGCATATTGCACAAAGGATAACTGCATTGATGATTAATATGGCACTATAAAAAGAGAGATAAAAAGGATGGGGAAAAAAGAAACATGAGTAAGAGTTTAACATTGCACTATGTGGTCTCCTCCAGTAGTGGGGGTGGTGCTAAGACGAGATGGAGGAGATGTTACAGAGTCTGATGGCTGTGGGCAGGAAGAACTTCCTGTGACGTTCAGTACAGTGCTTTATGCTCATCATTCTCCTGCTAAAGGAACTTCTCTGTCCAGCCACCACTCTGTTGAGTAGTTGGTCAATATTTTCCATGATGGACTTTAGTTGTGCTAACATTCTTCTCTCAGCTACAGTTTTGAGGGTGTCCAATTCTTCTTCAGCTACTGAGCTATCCTTCCTTACCAATTGATTGAGTCTATTTGCCTCAGCCTTCTTTATACTACTACTGCAGCACATCACTGCTGGCCACTACAGTCTCACAAAACAACCAAAGCATGATGTTGCCGACTCTAAAGGATCTGAGTGTTTGTAGTAAGTGCAGCCTATTTTGACCCTTTCTATATGCCACCTGAGAATGTTTGGACCAGTCCAGCTTACTGTCCAGGTGCACCCCACATACTTGTAGTGCTGAACAATCTCCACTTCAACCCCCCCCCCCCTAACTGACACATGGGTCACTGATGGATGTGTTCATGATCTCTCTGGATGTACTACAAGCTCCTTCATTTTACTAATGTTCAGCTGCAACTGATTCATCTCACACCAGGTCACAAAGCTGTCCACCACCCTCCTATATTCCTCCTGGTCTCCATGCCTGATACTTCCTACTATGACTGAGTCATCCAAGAATTCTTGCAGGTGACAGCACTCAGTATTATAGCTGAAGTCTGTCGTATACAGGGTGAAAAAGAAAGGTGACAAAACTGTCCTCTGTGATGCTCCAGTGCTACATAGCACTGTGTCAGCCATGCAGTCACACATATTGGGGCCTGTCAGTCAGATAATCCAGGATCCATGTAACTAAGGGAGCATCCATATTCATCTTTGACAGCTTACTCCCCATCCTATCTGGTTGGATGGTGTTACAGGCACTTGAGAAGTCGAAGAACATGATTCTGCGGGATCCTCCTGGTTTGACCTGGTGACTGTATGCTCTATGTATAAGGTGGATAATGGTATCTTCGACTCCTATCTTCTCCTGCTATGCAAACTGAAGGGGGTCTAATTCTGAACTGACCTTGGAGCAAAGTACTTCCTGGACCAGCCTCTCAAGGACTTTCATGCAATGCTACATGAGTGCCACAGGCCTGTAATCTGAAGTATCCCCCGGGCATGCCTTCTTTGGCACCAGAATCAGGCAGGATGTTTTCCACAGCATGGGTACCTATGGGTACTGAGGCTCAAGTTGAAGATCCTGAGTAGCACCCCTTCAGACTTTGAGGCTCAGCTCTTCACCACCTGCAAAGTCTTCTTAGTTCTCTGATCACCCCGTCCTCTAATAGAATGATAGTTGAACTGTTAACCTCTGCTTTCCCAGCCAAAGTGGGAGTGTGGGCGATTTTTGTTTGTGCCATGTGGTCCAGATGTAATTGTGTACCTTCCTCCCCCTGTGTTGAGCAGTAGAGACTGGGGGGTAGAGAAGGTATGCATTTTGCTATCCAGGAGGGCATCTTCCCTTTGCAAGTGGGGCCACATTGCATGTTTGTCCGGTGCTTGTTATCAAACCTGTTAAAAACATGTTAAACTCATTGTCTCTTTCTCTCCCTTTAATCCCCTCCATCACATGGCTGCCTGACTTATAGCCAGTAATGGTCTTTATCCCCCTCCATACTTCTTTGCTTTTTCACTGTTGCATTTTTTATTCTAACTTCCTCCTGTGCCTGTCCTTCCCCTCTTTAATCTTCTTGGCCAGCTGTTTCTTTGTCCTTTTCACTGTGTCCCTATCTCCAGACCTGATAGCTCTCTTTTTCTTGTTCAGGAGGGCTTTAATATCCTTGGTGAATCATGGCTTGTTGTTTTGGAAGCATCATATAGATTTTAAGTGTGTGGTGGTTAGGTCTATATTATAACATCGAAGTCTAAAAACTTCGAATGTTATAATATTAAACCCATTCATTCGAAACACCAGAAAACCGAACAGTCAGAATAACAAATTTTTTCCCAGGGAAAAAATTTGCTGTTCCGACAAACATACACATAACTCAAGCACACCAAAATAAATAATCCACACACATACACTTCACGAAACCTTACACTAAACCAGACATATACCACTAGCTACCCACTTACCTTAATCCAACCCTAACCCTAAGGTCCCTAACTATCGCACACTCACCTTACCTGCTCCATAACCCTAACTCACCTACCCCACCCTAACGTCCACACAATCGCACATTTACCTGATCTGTGCCCTGACCCTAACTCACTTAACATAACACTAACCCTAAAGTCTGTCACTACCGTACACTCACTCACCTGCACCCTAACCATAAAGTCCCTAACTACTGCACACTTACCTTACTCCAGTCCGTTCGCTCACTTACCTTAACCCGGTTCATAACCATCACACCACACTTACCTGAACCCAATCCGTAACCTCCGTTCGCTCACTTCCCTAAACCCAGTCCATAACCATCACACCACAGTGCTGTAAATAGCGAAGCCACGGAATGGACCACCAAAATCTTACCCTAGGTAAAATTTCGATGTTCCGAGCCTTCGCTATTGTCAGCTTTCACTCTAAAGGGTTTGATATTATAACATTCAAAGTTTTAAAACTTTGATGTTATAATATAGACCCATGGTGGTTTCCACATAGAAGTTGATGTATTCAGTGACACAGTCAGTGAGGCTATTGATGTCTTCCCCATGAGGCTCACAGACGGCATCCCAGTCTGTGGTCTCAAAGCAGTCCTGAAGGGTTGTGCTGGCTTTCCTCATCCACATCTTGACCTTCCTGATGGTGACTGGCTGCCTTTTAACCAGTGGCACACAGAGGAGTAGAAGATGCACCAGGTTGTGGTCTGATCTCCTGAGCAGTGGGATAGCTGTGCAACTGTATGCTTCTTTAACATTCACATACACTAGGTCCAGTGTTCTGTTCTCCCTGGTGGGGCAGTTATCAAACTGGGAGAAAGTACTAAGAGTTATATTTAGGGAGACATGGTTGAAGTCCCCAGAGATGAGGACAAGAGCATCTGGATGATTTGTCAGGAGTCTCGCAGAGACTGAGTGGATAATGTCACATACTGCCATAGCACTGGCTGAGGGTGGGATGTAGACTGCAATAGCAATTGCATGAGATAACTCTCTGGACATATAGTCTGGACTAGTATATCCAATATATCCCAGTGGTTCTCATCAATGTTGGTCATTTGTCAAGGAGAATATTTATATATTTTGTTGGCAAGGGTGTTGAATAGGCATATATATCTTCAGGAAAAAAAATATTAATATTAGAATTTTTAAAGCCACGTACAGAAAAAAGACTGGGAAACAGTATGTTGTACCAAAATTATGTGTCATCTGCTGGGACTGGGAAATGGAGCAAAATCTAAGGGACAATAAATACGAGTAACTTCACAACAGCATTATGTTTTGGTTATAAATCTAAATGGGTAAATAGTTTTGCAAAAGCATTAAATTCCTGTTACAAATCTAGTAGGATGAAAAGACATTTAATGGCTGCATAAATAACTTGAGCATATGGTGCCCTGAGCAGTTGTGGAATGAGAAGTGTGAATGTAGTGATAGAAATAATGGTTATATAGGTTCATAGGTTCATAGGTTCATAGAATGGTACTGAGCTATCTGCCCGAAAGCATATATTAGCCCAGCCACGTTGTGCAGTATTCACCACCCCTTTAGTAGTTCCCTAGACCCTTTTACTAGCAGCTAGTACCCTTGGCCCCTATCTAGTAGTGCTGTTGGTGTGATCCCCATTGTGAACTTTCTGTTACCCATCCACTCATCAAGGTTCCTCTTGAAGAGTGATAGTGAGGGGCTCATTCTTATGTAGATTGGGACCCTGTTCCATAGTAAGGGAAGTCTCTGCAAAGGGAATTTATCCCTCCAGCATGTTCTATTCATTGTTGTGTTGAGGTTTATATCCCTAGAGCGTGTAGCTTGAGTAGATTTGGTTTTGCTAAGATGGAGCATGTTCAACAATTCTGGGTTTGACATGGCTCTGTACGTTAGACAGAGATCACCTCTGAGAAAGGGGTATGCAACAGAGAACAGTCTTAGCTTTTTCAATCGTGCTGCATAGGGCAACTGTTTGAGGCCAGTAATTCTCTTGGTTAGGTACCTCTGTGGTCTCTCCAGCTGCTGGAGATGTCTAGCCAGGTACATTCCAATTGGTGCATTGTACACAATAATGAGTCTGATGAGGGAAGAGTAGAGGGGCACCATTACATCCTTAGATCTTGATGCGAACCCTTTCTTGATCAGATGGGTCACATAGAAGGATTTTCTAACCACTTTGGCAACATGGTTATCAAAGGAAAGCTGGCTATCTACTTGGGTCCCTAGATCCCTTATTTCTTCTTCATATTTCAGGGGATTACCTCCTATGTTGTAGTTTGTGGGTACTCTGTTTTTTTTCCAAAGGGGATTACTACGCATTTTTCTGCATTTAGCTTGAGACCATGGCTTTGACACCATGCATCAGTCTCATTTAGGCCCTTTTGGAGGATCTCCATGATGCCGGAGACTCTATTATAGCACCCAGTTTGCAGTCGTCCGCAAACTTAGTCAGCCACAGCCCTTCCGTGCTTGCCTGTACTTCTGAGAATGAGAAGTATATGCCAAACAGGAGGGCCTGAGGCACACCACTCGTTACTGGTCTGGATTCGGACATAGATCCCGCTACTCTTACTTTATTTATATGAGCACATTTTAATTATAATGTCTTGTACTGTAATGAAGACAGACTGATTGCTACTGTGAAGCAAAGTACTTCTAGAAACTTCCCCACATGATAGAGATGGCTTAATGTTCTCTGATAATTTAGAGATAACCTGCTAAGGCTATATGTAACAGTAGCTACCTGAATCCTTAGTATTTAGATATGTAGGCTATATGCCTTCGCTTTTACAAGGTTAATGTGTATAGTATAAGATATTTATAGCATGTATCATTGATTTGCAGTAGATGGCACAGCTGGATTGACAGATGGTCTCTGTATTTGTCAGAAAAATAACCCCCAAAAACAGGGGACTGAGTTTTGTGACTGAAGAAATTATCATCTCTTTAACTTAGTCCCCTCACTCTCTGTCCTTCAAGTCATTTTTACAGTTTATAAGTAGAATAAAATGCTAGAAATATTAACCTTGTAAATTATCAGATACATAGCTTGAGTGATTTACATGAAAATGCATTTGTTCTCAAATATAATTTTAGCTGTAGCTTTCTTTAGATTTTGGCATTTCTGTATGGTATGAAGTTATCTTCTTGACAGAGAAAACAAGTGAATTTCAACCTACAAAGAAATTTATTTAATTAGTTATCTATTTATTAGCATTTGTTTATCAGGATAGTCCACTGGGCTGTTACAGAGCCCGGTTGCAGCGGAGGCTCCACAGAAACATGAAATACAGTATTATAAACTGTACAGAACATGAACCTATAATAGTATATACAGTATGAAAAGTTTCACAAAGTATATGCACATAAGCTTGTAAGTAATAATTAGGGAAAGTGATGGTAAAACAGAAGTTGCCAGATAGGTTCAACTAAATACAAAGTTAACTTACAGAGAAGACAAAGGGGGTAACATACAATAAACTTATTGCCAAAAGGTTTAGTTAGGATATCACCAGACATTTAGCAGTAAATAGGTACTGAATTAAGAATATCATTCATAAAGTAATGGCAGTCAGATCTTGAAAGATGGTGGCTTGGTACAATTACAATTCCAGATAGAAGAGAAGTATTTTTGTAAAGACGTTTTAAATGAATCATAGTTCTGATTAGTTCTAATTATTAATAGGGGGGGGGTCATTCCAGGATTTGGATACAGAATGCGAATAAAGAAGCCTTCTGGCAGCCAAATTTTGTTTGTGGACTTGAATGAGGTGTTGATTCTCTGATCTAAGAGGCCTTTAGGGATGGTAGGAACTAAATAGAGAACTAAGAGCAGGACAGTTGAAGGGTTTGTATATTAATTTGTACGCAGTTGAAGGGTTTGTATATTAATTTGTATGCAGTTGTTAATTGTAGAAAGGAGATATAATGTGGGAGTTCAAGCCAGTTCAGGGATTGTAGAGCAGTGCAGTGCTGGGTGTATTGCTTGGCATTAATAGCAGACTTGGTGATTCTGTGCTAACATGTTTCAAGCTTTGTTTTTAGGGAAGATTGTAGGTTGGTAAGTATAGATGCACAATAAACAAGAGAGGGAAGTAAGCAAGTGGTAGCCAAGGTTTGTTTAGTGGAAGAACTAAGGAAGTGTTTGTTTCTGTAAAGGATGCCTAGCTTTTGCTGTGTTTTGCTAATATTATGATGTATGTGTAGTTTGAATTTTTAGTGTTCATCTATTATTACTCCAAGTAGTTTAGCATGAGTAACTACTTCTATTTTTGTGTTGTTGTTGGAAAGTATGGTGAACTGAGCTTTGTCAATAGGAGTTTTTTTAGGGGTAAATAGAATTATCTTAGTTTTGTTTGTATTAAGAGACAGATGATTATTGTTTAACCAGGTCTGTATGGAGGTAAAGGCTACTTGAATAATTTGTTGAATATCAGACATGGAATCAGCATGACATATAATGGTAGAGTCGTCAGCATATTGTATGAGAGAATCTTGGGTGAATAAAGATTGGGGACTATTAATAAAGATACTGAATAAGTCAGGACCTAGTATAGAGGTACAGCTGTAGAGATGTAAAGATATGGAGAGAGGGTGTTTGCCATTTAACTACCTGCTGTCTGTCCAATAGATAACTTGAAAACCAGTTGAGTGCAGATGGTGAGAGACCAATTTTAGATAGCCGGATCAGAAGTAGGGGGTGAGAGACAGTATCAATGACTTTTGATAAGTCAAGAAATATGAAGGACACAATTTTACCTGAGTCATGGGCTTTATTAATGGTGCCCATAAAGGATATCAAAGCGGTCATAGTACTATGACTTGGTCTAAATCCATGTTGTGTGGGAGATAGGATATACTTACTAAAGAGAACATGTAGGAGTTGTATATGTATACATGTTTTTGAGGATCTAGAAGACAGGAGAGAGAATTTCTATAGGACGATAGTTGGAGAGATCAGTAATATTGCCACCTTTGTGAAAAGGCAGAATGAATGCCTTTTTCCAGGTTTTTGGGATTTAGGATTCTAGGCTGGATCTGTTAATGAGTATACTGATAGGGTAGGCAGTGGCTTTAGCAACTAATTTTAGATATTAATTAGGCAGACTATCAGCTGCATTAGAGCTAGGTTTGAGTTTGAAGAGTAGTTTTTTTTATTGCAGAAGTAGGAATAGGATTAAGTGTGAATGTGGGTGAAGGACAGGTTGTAGTTTCATGGGGATGATGCGATGGTGTATAGGAAAGGGTGCAAGTAGAAAAGGATGGTATTGATGGTCCTGTGTAGCTTGTACTGTAGTGCTGTTGGGGGAATTTAGCTGTGATGTTTGCTGTGGTATTAATAAAGTGTGAGTTAAAGAGTCTGGCTATATTTTGTGGTGTTTCATCCAGAAGTGGACGTGGTAATTTTTTTTTTTTGTTCCTTGAGATTGTTTAATGAAATCTTGGAAAGTGAGGAATGGAGAAAAAGTGTTTTGGTACTGGTTTTTAAGAATATGGGTGATGTGCAGAGCTGTAGTAACTACAGAGGGATTAAATTGATCAGTCACAGCATAAAGTTATGGGAAAGAGTAGTGGAAGCTAGGTTAAGAAGGGACATGATGATTAGTGATCAGCAGTATGGTTTTATGCTGGGAAAGAGCACTACAGATGTGATGTTTGTTCTGAGATTGTTGATGGAGAAGTACAGAGAAGGTCGGAAGGAGTTGCATTGTGTTTTTGTAGACTTAGAGAAAACATATGACAGGGTGCCTAGAGAGGAGTTGTGGTATTGTATGAGGAAGTCGGGAGTGTCAGAGAAGTATGTAAGAGTGGTACAGGATATGTACGAGTGTAGTGTGACAGCAGTGAGGTCTGCAGTGGTAGTGACGGATGTGTTTAAGGTGGAGGTGGGATTACATCAAGGATGAGCTCTGAGTCCTTTCTTATTTGTAATGGTGATGGACAGGTTGACAGACGAGATCAGACAGGAGTCCCCATGGACTATGATGTTTGCAGATGACATTGTGATCTGTAGTGAGAGTAGGGAACAGGTGGAGGAGACCCTGGAGAGATGCAGATATGCTCTAGAGAGAAGAGGTATGAAGGTCAGCAGGACTAAGACAGAATATATGTGTGTGAATGAGAGGGAGGACAGAAGAATGGTGAGGATGCAGGGAGTAGAGGTGGTGAAGGTGGATGAGTTTAAATACTTGGGGCCAATAGTTCAGAGTAACGGTGAGTGTGGAAGAGAGGTGAAGAAGAGAGTACAGGCAGGATGGAGTGGGTGGAGAAGAGTGTCAGGAGGGATTTGTGACAGACGAGTACCTGTAAGAATGAAAGGGAAGGTCTACATGAGGGTAGTGAGACCAGCTATGTTATATGGGTTGAAGACAGTGGCATTGACAAAAAGGCAGGAGTTAGAGCTGGATGTGGCAGAGTTAAAGATGTTAAGACTTGCACTGGGTGTGACGAGGGTGGACAGGATTAGGAATAAGTATATTAGAGGGTCAGCCCTGGTTGGAAGGTTTGGAGACAAAGCCAGAGAGGCAAGATTACATTGGTTTGGACATGTGCTGAGGAGGGATGCTGAGTATATTGGGGAAAAAGATGCTAAGGATGAAGCTACCAAGTAACACGAAAAGAGGAAGGCCTAAGATAAGGTTTATGGATGTGGATGGAGAGAGGACATGCAGGTGGTTGGTGCGACAGAGCAAGATGCAGAGGACAGGAAGAAATGGAAACAGATGATCCACTGTGGCAACCCCTAATGGGAACAGTCGAAAGAAGATGATGGTTTAGGAGTGATGTAATGGATGATCAGATTTTTTTTGAGTTCCGCCTATGGTTGGATTGAGGTTTTAGATAATATTCTTTTTTATCATTAGATGCATGTCTTTTTAGCAGGTTATGAAGCTGTTTGAATCTTAATAGTTCTTGTGGATTTGGAATTTTTTGCCTTTGTTTCCAAGTTTTGTCCTTGGCTAGCATAAGTTCCTTTGTTGATTTAGTTAGCCATGGGGCATGGTTGGTTTTGGCCCTTCTTATACAAGGGGGTGTAAGCCTGTTTAAAGTTTCTAAAAATGTTGCATTAAAGAAGAGTACTGCATCATCTAGAGGTAGGCTTTTTAGGATGCTCCAGTTCATATTTTTTGAGTGTTTGTGGCTCAAAGTTGGTCAGATTCCTAGTTAACTTAAAATGATGTTTTTAAAGGGAGGGGGCTGTTCAAAGTATAAAAGCAGGGAGGTGATCGCTAAGTGTATTAGGGAGTGTACCAGCCAAAGAGATTTTACTCAGATCAGTTACCAGTATCCAGTCTAGGATAGAACCATCTTTATTATTGTTATGAATGTAGTTGGAGCAGTGATAAGGTGAGTGAATTTAAATAGATCGATATTTGCGGATGGAAACTTAGAGCAGCAGTTAAGCCAATTAAAATTAATATCGCCCAGAATGATTGTTTTGTTTTTTATAGTAATGGAGATCCAAGCAAGGATTTCTTCCAGTACAGGTATGTTATTACTATGGGGAATATAAAGAACTGTGATACACAGCCTTTTAGAGTCATTTATTTTTAGGAAAGAAATAAGAATTTCTGCATTGGAGAACCGATGAATATCATTAGAGTAAGGTACTATGTTGAAGGTGTTAAAAAAGCAGTGCAATGCCGCCTCCTTTTTTGTGAGGCCTGTCAGATGTAATAGTTTTGAAGCCTGGAGGATTTTAGCCAGGTCTCGATAGCAGCGATAATGTCAGATTGATCATAGGCTACCCATGCATGAAATTCATTGATTTTGTTACGAATGCTTTAGATGTTTAGCATTATGATATGTAAAGATTTACAGGAGTTATTAGTGTTAGACAGTGAGGGTAGGTTAGTGGAAGTCAGTCCTGGACTAGGGTGAATGTATCTGCAGAAGGATATGACAGAAATTCTGGGAGAGTTAAATAGTGGTAGTTGGTAACCTTTAGATCTATAGAGGAGAATCTGTTAGCAGGGGATAGCGTTTATTAAAGGAAAGTGACAGAGTTTTTCACGGGAGAATTTTCACAAATGTAAACATCTAAAGAAATACATAACAGGAATCACTTACACATTGAGAACACCGTGTATTTAACAGATGGTGCCTTAAAGCACCTGGAATACCATTATTTAACATATCTAAGAATTGTGTACAGTTATCTGCAAAGCAGTGTTACTGCCATTTCTTAAAAATAAAAAAGACAGACCAGAAATTGCCAGAAGCACCGCCGCCATAAAAATGTTTCAACACCTAGCAAATATAGCTGATGTTAATTAAAAAACACCTGCAGTGGTCTGAGATCTTTTCTAGGATTAGATGTATGCTTTTTACCCATTTACCATTGCATAAATGCAATCCCTCCCATTGCTTTGAATAGAAAAATGGGTATCTGAAAATAAATGAATAGAAGGACAGCTAGAAAACAATACAAAATATGCAAATGTTCCATAGAATTTCATTGTGTAAAATGAGTTTGTAATCTGAAATGAAACATGCCAACATGCTTTTAAGGAAGTCCCTAATCTTTGGGCATTTTAGTTAAACAAAACAAGACCTACATTTCCTACTGCTCATTATGTCTGAGAAAATTAAGGTTATGGGCATGTTAATTAACAACTGCGTGCAATTTATGTTTCAAAACTCAAATACCGATCTCCAGCTTGGAATACTAATGTTAACTGCTCGGTAATCCTAATTGGTAACACACTACAGTTCAAATTACTACCCTAACCAAATAAAGTGGTAAACATTTATCAGTTTTCTCATGAATGATACAACGAATGTGATTGTGCATATGTTATAGAAAAAAGTTCTCCCAGTATACAATTTTGTTGAGCAGTTCATGCTATATATGACCTAATTAATAGTGTAATTAAAATCTTCTTGATATAATAACTTCTGTATCCAGAAGAATCTTAAAAACAATGTGGTTTTATTAAATCCAAATAAAAATGCAGTATATTCCTAAATAATTCATGGTGAAGGACAAAACAAGTTGAAGTACCTTTAGGTATAGATCCATACTTCAGGGACATGGTATATATATATCTCTCTCTCTTAAAAGGTTGCCTGAGCTCATAGCAGCTCTCTTTTTTCTGGTTTTAATTGGAAATCAAAGATGTGCAGTTCCCCTCTGGTGTCCTCCTCTGGATCTCTGATGCTGCTTCACCGAGAACTTCTACTGCAGGCACATCATCTTCCTGGATTGGCCAACAACTCTGACCTGGCTAACTTCAGCCCTCCTTTTTTATACACCACTGATTGGCTTCCCTGCTCAGCAAAGCAGCAAGAACTGTCTACCTAACATTCCAAGAGTCCCACCTTTCTTAAATGCACTGGTTTATTTACATCATGCCTTTTCAATTAACAGTTTAGTTAACAATATTACAGTAACAGTCTCCTGTACAACATTTATAGCAACAATACTTACATTTATTTACAGCAGTTTTACTTCCTTTTCACATAACTCTTCTTATTAGGCTACATTTACATTTCTCAGTTTGAAACAACCCTTGGCTTCAGAATGTTTCATGAGTTTATAGTTAAGTACTAGGCTAGCTGCCTTTGGGGGGCATTTTAAGCTTAGCCAGTTTCCCTTTTGGTGCTTGAATTAATCTATCCTATTTGGTGTTAGGTTGGCCTTACTCATCCTATGGTCATTAATTATATATCACCCCTAATGAGAATAACTGGGATTATTATACAAATAATTTGAGGGGACCCTATGTGCCCATCTGTGCGATAAAGAATTTAGGAGCTACCTCTATCCATTGGTAGTACAGGGGTCAGTCCCATGATAAAATTTCTAATACTCAACCGTAACTCTAAGTTGCACTTGAATATGGACAGGGAGGAGCTTTGTTTTATGTGGATGGTGAGTCTGTTCCAGAGCAGTTGTATCCTCTACAAGATATAGCTGTCCCTTCAAACCATTCTGCTGATGTTGTTGTGTCTTTCGACTTTTCCCGGTTAGGGGCCGCCACAGCGGAACTCTGGTCCGCTAA
>NC_056732.1:945488660-945588660 GCF_019279795.1 Protopterus annectens
TTATTGTATGGTTCATTGCAGAAACATTCATGCTTACAGTAACAGGTCAAGAGAAAGTCAACCACAGTTCTTGGATATGGGAAATCAGAATATAATTATAGTGATACTCATGGATGTCATATCTGTAGTGTAGCAAGGCGGAGAGAGACAGCAGCAAGGTGACAGGCTAGAACAAAAGGTATGCTATGATGTGATGCAGTATGGTGTTTTGTTAGGCTGCAAACTTAAAGCAGTTATATCTATAAACAGAAGGCATGGTAGTGGGACAGGTAGCTTGAATCTATACTGGTTCACTACACAATACTTGAAGCTGCATCATGGCCTAGAACCAAAAAATAAAAGCAATCATGGCGTTCTGAATAAATGTTAACCACATTTGTTAAGCTCTTATCACTGCATTTATGACTTTCCTTAATGGAAGGAATCTGTCACAACGTCTATACATGTTCCAGGCAACATTGCAGAGCTCCAAAGAAGAAACACCAGAACAAAAGTCAGCCTATAAGACGTGATAAGAAATAAGGTTAACACAGATACTGGGTATAAATATCTTGATTTTCTTACTCATTTCTTTTGATAGTGGGTGCACATTGCAGTTGAGCACATTGACAAATAATGAAAGGGTAATTATCTGGCAGATTACTGGATGACACAATAACTCATAGGACAGTTAATGGTTAGCGCTGATCTCCAAATACACCTAAAGTGGAACTCTGTTCGCTTTCTACCAAGATTAGTAAACAATCCCAGACTTTGCGGAACTGATTTTTTTGTCTCGGTCATCAAGAATATAATTGGATGGTTGGACTGCTTTGTTATTTGCAGTATATGTCTGTGCAGATTAAGTAAACATAGACATCGTCTAGTTATAGTTTTGCTTTGCGTTTATGTGCATTATTTCTGATGTGTCCAGTCTCCTAAAGGTTAGCAATAACATCAGAGCTTATAGTTTTTCACAGACCCAAATGTAATGCTCACATCCTGTATGTGTACACTGATGCTGAGCGAGTCACATAGGCAGATTAACAAATGAATGAGTCACAAAAGCTTTACTGTTACCCTAGCTGTGTCACTTGCTAGGGTTTACAGTTACCAAAGATTTAAAGAGGACTTCAGAGTTGACTGAAACATTATGAATACAAATTACTTTCTTAAATATTCATTACAACTGCCAATTTCTTCAATTTTTTTAAAAATATACAAAATTCTTTTTTTTTAATTAGAAAGAAGGTATCTTTTTATAGGTATGACTATTTTAACATTAGGAAAATCAAGTATTCACTCAGATTTTAACTGTATTTTCCAGTCTTTTTTTATGGTTGTCAAAATTATATGCTTTCACGCTGTATCAAGTTAAAAAAAAACTTCTCCAAGAAAAACTCTTTAATTCTTGATACTAGACTTCAGAAACTGAGATTCTTTTCATTTTTTCAACTTATATCTGATTCAACTTCCTTCCTACAGCAGATGGCCCAAGCAGATGTGCTTGAATCTATACTGGTTCACTACACAATACTTGAAGCTGCATCATGGCCTAGAACCAAAAAATAAAAGCAAGCTGGCAGGCAAGAAATAACCAGCTGGTTCATAAAAGCCTGCTCTTAGACTCAGCCAAGACTTTTCTTGCATTTTCTTGCTCAGACAGTGTCATAATTTGTAATGATATCTGTTTTGGTTGTCTAATGAATATAAAATGCTTGAAGGTACATAATTGTTATGAGTTGACATGGAATTACGGAAATGTGCATCTTTATGTTTGGTTGTGTTTTTTTTAATCTCATTCCATATTTACACAGTAGATATTTCTTGCTTACATCTAATGAATTTTATAGCTAAAATATTTGTCTGTGCATAAAGCAGATGACAATTACAAAGAAGTTGAGTACAGATGAATAATTTTTCAATTGCAGGAACCGTTAAGTTAAATATCTGGATCTCAGCTGAATGCACAGTTGTAGGCACATCGGTGTTGTGACCTGTGTAAGCTGACCATGTACCACCCTGACTGGCCATAAGTTATACCACAACAGATGAAATCTCTAAGCCTAATCATGCCTTCCAGGACAGGAGATACTCTTTACTGTTTGAGCTAGCAGAGAGTGTTTTTAATTACCTTGCAAAAACATGTAAAAGCAAACACTCTCATTAACCCACTGTTTTACCTACTTTGAATTAATGCTGACATGCCCTGAGACAGAAATATGCATCTTTTCAGCACAGTTGACTGCCATTTTGTAACAGTAAGGATGAGACTGGTAAATGTAATGCACAAGGCAAAGTCAACAGTTAGAAGGGGAGCTCTGTAGAGCACATCCTAAGGATTTGTCTCCTCAAACATAAAAGTAAAATATAAATGATTTAACCATGTATACCCCTCATAAAGTCATTTGGCTTGTCATTTTAATCACTAGCCTGCAGCTGCATCACTGTTGTGTTTTCCTAATTTTATGTTATGTAAAGGAAAAATACACAGAAATATTGATTCTGGTTACAGCTAAGCGACTACCAGCTCTACTTATTACTTACTGAATAAGCAGATGTCCTGTTAATTTAATGACTTAACCTTTCCCCATTCAATATAAGGATGGATATATACTTGTAATATGCATCCTAAGAATTGTCAATATTACTTTTTCAGAAAGGTTGTTGCAATCATCCACAACGCTTTCCGTGAAGTAATACATCCTCATAACTCTCATGAGATACCCACCTCGCATTCTGAAATAATCTGAAGACCCTGGTCAGTCATCAGTTTCATTTCCCAAATGCTAAGAAGGAATGAAGCATAGTTGTTTAATTATTTCATGTTACATTTATTTTACCATGTCACTGTTTCAGGATGACTGTTGTAATCATTCACCACTCTTTCTGTTAAAAAAAATCATAACACTCATTCAAAGCAGTCCTCTTTCTAGTTCAGATTCTTTTTTCTTCTCACAAATCTCTTAGACAATTAAATCTCTTGGGCTATTTTTCCATTAAGGTACCTAAACATACTATCATGTTTCCCCACTGCTTCAGTATTGTACATGCAAAGCTATTTGTCTTGCTTTATGTTGCTTATTCATGCAATCCAGATGGCATTATTATTCCCCTTCTGTGAAATGCTGTTATCCTGTTTAAAGTTTCATAAGTTCATAGGTTAGTACTAAGTTAACTGTCCTTGAGGGCCATTATAAGCCTAGTCAGATCTCTTATTGATGTTTGGAGTTACCTAAACCTTATATATAATTACACAGAAAAGCTTATAGTGCTCTACATAAGGACTTGTAAGCTGCTTATTATGATGGAATGACAGCCTATGTTTTACTGGTGATGCCTTTTCCCACATGTCAGTAATGTACCTGCTATTCTCGTGAGTCTTCAGTACTACTTGTTTAGTTTACATTATTTCATACAACACTCTTGTCTTGTTCCTCTTTTAACACTGTGACTACTCCACCCTCTTCCTGTATCGCCTCCTTCTTGGTTTCTGGTTTCCAACTATATTATTTTGCACAGATTCACTCTCTGGTCCTCCAGTTTATCAATTCCTTTCTTAACCTTTTTAGACCTTGTTTTGTATCAGTTCTCTCATATAATATTGTATTATCTGCAACAGGCAAACATGTGGAGTTACCTATAAATAACAGCCTCAGTACTGAAAATTCTGCTACACCAAAGCTGTCTCCAGTGGCATAGAGGGTTAAAGTCCTGACTACAGTTTAGGTGACTCAAGTTTGGTTAGCAGTTGGAGAACCTCACAAAGCTTGCAGGGAAGGATAAGTGTGCCCACTGAGGAAGGTAATTTAGAGCAGAAATGTTCTTTCCCCACCAAAGTCCTTCAGATGAGTAGTGACAATTCAAATGTGCAGCCTGGTGGGTAGGCATTAAGATCACTGTGTCACCATCTGGTGGTAACCTTCCTTCCAGGTGTGAGAAAGTGTGCATCCACCCGGGAAAGATATAGTGGGTGTACAGGGTGACATGGATCCCACATTACCCTGCCTTCACTTAGGCTTAGGCATTTACAAAAATGCTCTCATTATGATGACAGCACTGGCATAAGGCACCCTCATGGCTGTGTAAATGAAGGCCTTCTTTAGACAGTTCTGTCCCTATTCTCAGGTGAATTTTCTGGGTAAGAGAATGAATAGCATGTCACATTTTGAGGCACACTTGATGGTCTTCAGGCATGGGGGCAAAATTCACATAGAAAAAGAGTGTGACACACCACTAGTTGCAATCCTTTTAAATGCACAAGCACTATCTATTCCATTCTCTGAGCCCTATTGTCTAACCATTTTTAGTCATACTAGTCCCCTGCGACTTTTTTATGCCTGTCCAATTCCTTTGTTAATCTCTTATATACTATGTCAAATGTCCTTCTAAAAACTAAATAAATCATGCATTCAGAACCCTTTTTGATCTAATACTTTGGCCTCATACTCAAAGACCTCAGTTAGATTTCAGGCAATACATGAAGACTCAACAGAGCTTCAAAAATCTTAACTTTTAGTTTAGAAAAAAAAAACTTTGCTTTAAAAATGAACTATTACTTTGGGTAGAAGCCTCCAGTGCAACTGAATTTAACACATAAAAATAATAAAAAAAAATTTTAAGCTCTGAAGCAAAATAGTCAGCCAATTGGTGTATGAAAATTTAGCAAGAGAAAAACAAATGTAATTGAAGTCATTGAGCAGTTAACATTTACAGTATAAAAAATAACTAATCACATTCATACAGTGAAACAATTCTTTACATTGACAGATAAATATTTCATACTGACTTCTTTATTTAAGCCCATAAGATGTAGTATTTTCAATGTGAAAATAAATTGTATGAAAAACTACCATACTCGTACTGATCTCTGATGAAGTCTTTGCCTTTAAGACAAATGTGCTTAGATTTGCATTAAATGCTGGTTTCTATGCAATGTCTGGTTTTTATTTTAATCCCTGATTATTTGGCTTACTTAGATGCTATTGATTCTAGTTTTTGATGTTTTGACATCCTGACGCTTTGGAGGGCTTAGTTCTGCACTGTAATGGTTCACTGGAAGAGTACGGTAGTTTTTCATTCTGTTTGTTTAAGCTGACTATCATAACACTTGCAAGATTATGAAAATAAATTGTGCTTCCCCTTGTGATAGAGGGTCCAGATGTAATTTTATATCCAGAGGACTATACAAAAGAAAACAAACCTTATGACAGCTGGGTCAGCATTATGAATTAATGTCATGTTTATTTAAATTATCCCCAAAAATGGCAGACATATTCCCTTGAAAATTCCATTTGACTTTTTGAATGCATTTGATAATCCATAAAGGTAGAGGGGTTGTGGTAAGATAACTGGAGCATTATTTTCAAAATGTTCTCCAATACATTATTATTTAATACTATATTCCATTTTCTTTTACTTTTGATTCTTCCTCTTCTCCCTTATGAAAATATATACATCACATCTGTCTTGTTTTCTTTATTGCCCTGCTTGTAATAATAAAGATCTATAGAGCCCTTCCTGTTATGATATCTGGTGTGTGTGACTTTCTTGAGAGTATTATTACAATGTTTCAGTCTATAATTTCTGGCTAATAGATGATTTATGATGTCTACTGCCTCCTGTTCAAAGTCATTTTCATATATAAAAAACTCTACAGGCCCTTAATAATTCTTTACAGGGTAGGGAATTATTAAGGAATGGTTGGAAAGGTAGAGGCAGTTAATATATTACTAAATGACGTACATTTTCTACATATTGCAGCAAAAATTCTTCAATATTTTACATAGGTAAATAAATCCCAAATAGTCACTCAAAGTCCTATGTATTTTATAAGCAAATTTAATGCCAAATCTATTTAAGTTTAGTCCAGTAACAAGTTGCTCAAATTAAGTTTTAGATGGCCAGACTATTAAAAAATAAATTATCTATATAACTTGTATAGAAAGCAATGTTTTCTTTGCGATAACTATTGTATATATAGATAAACATCTGTGCTCTAACATAGCCATGAATGCATTGCTATAACTGGAGTTAAATCATACCTCATTGCAGTTCTTGTTAACTGTGAAAATAAATTCCTTTTGAGAATAAAATAAGTTGTATTCAAAACACATTTTGGTAGGCCCATAAGAAATGTTTTTGTCATGCAGTCCTCAAGGGTGTATGAAATTGTGTTTAAGCTCAAGCAGGGTGTAATGGATGTATACAAGTTTACTGCATTTATTGTAGCAAATACAAATAATAATAATCTCACCACTCCACATATTTTAATTTGTCTGTAAGATGACCGCTATCCCTAAGGTAATAGGGTAAAGCCAAAACCAGCAATTGCAAGTAGAGGTCAGTGATTGTGCTTATCCTTTCCAATGGACTTCCTACCTTTTGACACTATGGACCTCTCTAATAGGCACCTTGGATTTTTTTTTTTTTAATTTTAGGAAGGCAGCAAATGAGTAGCACCTGTAAAGTCTTAACATAGAAATGTGCAGCATCCTGGTCTGATAAGAGACCTTTGGTATCAGCAACCTCTAACATATTTCATAATAAAGACAGAGCAGTGTTTTCTATATTATTCTGTAAATGTAGTTATTCTAAAATTTCATTCAACAACTTGCAATGCATAAATATAAAATTCCCTTGACAAAGAAACAAAATTGCCACTTTATAATCAAGTTTGTATAAAAAAGGCATACATTTTAATTCTGCTCGTTCTTCTAGCGAATGGCATATATTTTAATTTTATTAAAATGGTGCAGAACCTGTTTTTAAACTAAGTCATGAAAGACATTTATTGCACAAAAGTAAAAGTGTATGTGTGGGGAGTGAAGCTCATTTGACTCCTGAAACTGTTTTTTTTTCCCCCTATGTGCTTACACATAGGAAGTAGGTCAGCATTGATGTTCTGATGATATTTATCCACAAAGTAATGTTTTAGCTTATTTTTTTCTGACAAGTAGTCATATGTTCCTAAGAACTCCAGTGAGAAAAGCCTCAAACAGGAATTAATTTGAACATTCTGGAAAGGACTTTCATATATGTCTTAGTTGTCAAAATGTTTCCCAGTGTAATAACAAAAAAACGACTTAAATTACTGGAAGAACTAGTCTGCTAGTCTGTCATTGTCATCATTGTCATTAGGTTGAAATCAAGGGCTACCTTCTTGTACACCTGAAATATGTTCACTATGTCACCTGAAATGTTGAGAAGGAGAAATTGTAGTAGTATATGCTTTCGTGATTTTACAGTAATCTCCTGTATTTTTCAATTGATAAAAGGTGAGAGATTGGACGTGTTTTCTCTTGTTGCGCCTAGATGTATTGTTTGTGATTCCTCTCTAGTGTTGATGCAACCAGTGTTGTTTTTTCTCTCACTGTACAATCCCAAAATTCACCTCTGAGGTTCCCCAACATAAACATCATTGCTGCGGACACCATGGAAAGCATCCAATAGACATACCGCTCAGATCTCACAGTAATTTCTATTTTTTTTTCTATGCAGTAACAGTCTAATGATACTGTTCTATTTCATTAAATAAGATCTTCTGTTTCTAAAGAATGTCTGCAAAGTTGGTATTGTCCCAAATGCATAGCTCTTCCTGAAGGCCAGGAATCATTTTAATGAAATGACCAAGCTGACAGGAGTGCAGAGTGCACTCTTTAAATCCCCATTCATTAGCTTTCCTGAAGACGTCTTTCAGCAGTATGCATGCCAAGTAAGATTGTGTGATTTATTGTAAAAACAACAGTCTGTGCATATATCCTTAACCTCTACTTGTTACTTTTCATTGTTTCTTTTCAAACGTGGCATATAGTGCTCTAAATCTTCTTCAGTAAAGTATGGGCTTAGAGCAGAATTTCTGCAGCATGTGTTAGTCACGGTATTTGTGAAACGACATTCCAAGCGGTCTTCTGATTGCTGCTGATTCAACAACCCAGTTTTTATTTTTTAACTGTTGACAGGCATAATGTGACTGCATCAACATGCTGATAGTGAAGTGTTGAATACTATAGCTGCTGACAGTATGAAATGCAGAGGTATTCTTTTTTTTTGGATAATTAATTCATGTGGACAAATCAAACAAACTGCATCTATAAGTATTTATCTAATTAAGTAACTATAAGTGATTATTTGATGTAATTTTTGTACTTATGTTTACAATGATAGTAATCTTAAATGGTGTTTGATAGCTGTAAGAAACACAGAATTACTCAGCGTGAAAGTGTTTTGTTATTTAGTATTATTATCAGTCTATACTGCCATGTTAGTTCAGGACATTTTAGAACATTGTAATCGTACACATGATGTTATATATGCTGAGAATAGTAGGAACTTAACTTTGCCAATAAAGATGTTAGCAGGTTTAACCAATATTTATAGAACTGACACAGTGTGTGTCAACTTTTGCTGCCTACTCGGGTCCTCTCTAAGGTGTCCATTTACTATGCATGTCTGAGCTGACTCAGAGATTTTGCATGGCGACCAGCACTAAATAGCCTTTCATGTTTTTATTAGCCTACCTGTATTGTAATCCCTTCATATTACTGCATAATCTTTTTACTGAGTTTTAACTGAATATTATTCAATGTCTCACACTAGTCTGCTCTTTTCCTATCTTTTTATCCTTTATATAATTGCCAATAATTATTTATAAATAAAGACCCAGTATTCCCCAGAGAGATGCACAACAACCTAATAGTGCGTCCAGGCTGTATTCGTTTGAAAAGGAACTACTCCACATCTCTAAAATTCATTAATGTATGTTGAGCATATTACTTCATAACAGTCTAAGCTTGCTTTGTGTTCTAAAGCAGCCTGTTAGAATGCATCCCACTGGAGTGCACATCATAAATTCTGTTAACGCATTCTCATTCTGCTGATTCAGTAGTTCTTTAAAAATACTTTTTTAACTGGCAAAACTACAGATCCAAAGTTCAATCTTAGGTAATAGTCCCGGCTACTGATTGTTTTTTCATAGCCGCCCAACTCCATTCACCCTTGATCCACTAGGGTTCACCCTGCTCCGCTATTCTGCACCCAATCCTGACCCCCCCCCCCCCCACTACAGCTACTTTCATTTTTTGCCAATCCCCATCCACATTCCACTCCTGCAATAGCCCATACCAGCAATACTCTGCAAATTACAACACATCACTACTCCCCACCTTTCCATCCCAAAACAACTGACAGATATTACACATCTTACCATAGTTAATACCAGAACAAAATAATCAGAATAAACTAAATTAGCCCTTGAAAGAACTTACCAGTCTAAGTAGCCCAAATGTATTTCCTGCTATTCTTATTACCATGCATATTACTTTTATTACCCCTTTAGATTACTTGTGTTATCCTTTTCAGTCCTCACATCTTATCATCATCTTTCCATAGCCAGCCCAATTCCCTTGACCCTTTCACTCACACCACAGGGAGCTACACCCTCGCACTGTAGGGAGATAGCTTCCAGCATATTTCCACACAAACATTTTCACTTCCTGAAATACCACATACATATCTCTTAGCTGTTCAGATTTTTACAGAATAGCCAGATTTGTGCCTTATATTTTTGGTGCATTCCAAATAAAATTTTGGTTTTCTGGCAAATCACTGACAAATCATTAAGGACTGAAGTCATAAAATAATGATACACATTTGTGTCTCAGACTTTGTACTCTTCAAAAAATCCATGTTAATTTAAAATTTGTTATTCTATCAACTTTCTAAGTTTATAAGAGCAATATTTTAAAATCATCCCTATTTTTGGGCCTTTGTCCCCTCATTATTTATGGCTGTGTCCAGATTTCTTGCACTAAGAGGTTGAGTGGTATGACCACATACCATTGCCACCAAAGTAGAAACACCGTTACTATACCATCAACCAGCTTTACCTAAATGAGTCTCACTCTCCCAACCTATTCCTGCTAAGTGGTGACTTGCACCCCAACGCAGGACCAAACACCAAATTAAAAACTAAGCCTAATAACCCCCCCATCAACATTCCTTTAGGCACAGCCTCAAGACAATAAGAATGCTAGCCTAAACCTGCTAAATGTCAATATTCATACCATATTCAGAAATTACAGAATTTCTTTCCCGTATAGCTCTTTATATCCCAGACATTATAGCAGTCACAACAAAATGGCTAAAATCAGACATCTCTGATGCTACCATCCTTCAATAAGGGTATAACATACTTAGAAGTGACAGAAAAACAAAAAAAGGAGGAGGTGCTGCTATAACTGACTCCAACAGTCTGACAGTAGTACAACTTAGCATAAAAATGACCCCCTTTAACAACTCAGAAATACTACTTGTCCTACTAACACTAAATCAAAAGAAATCCATATGCATAATAGCGCTGTATATGCCCTCAAAAAGAAACCAGTTTTAATTGGAAGACAAACTATCTTTGGCATCTATCCCCATGTCCCAGGCAACCATAATCCTTGACAGTGTGAATATTAACTGGGCAAACTTCAACCCCATCGCAGGTAGTAATCCAACAAATCTTTTTAAATTCACCCAACTAATAACATGCCCAACTAGACTTAAGAAAAGAGACACTGATGGCTCCATCCTTTAATGGATACTGACCACAAATCCAGAAAAATCATATCATGAGGTAATTTACCAGACAACTTTAGCAATGCAAGTCCATAAAAAGCAGTTAGCACCAATATGAAGAAGTATTTATTCGTCACTGGTACAAGGCAGCAAATACGAAAATAAAAACATTGAATAAAAACATTGAATAAAATCCAAACATCACCAACAAATTCAATGACTACTTCATTAATGTAATAAAAGCTTTTACAAAGAAAAGCCCCCAACCTTCCCACTCACCCAACACACTGACATAAAACAATGCCCCCCCCCCCCGGTTCCGTCTAAAGCCTGTACCAACCAGCAAAATTAGAACACTCCTGTTTTCGTCTTAAACCCACAACCCTAGCAGTTGATAACTTCCAAACAAAATGCCTGCCTGAGTCCCCTAAAGCTGTAGACCACCCTGTCACAGTACTAATTAACCGATCTAGAAATAAGAGCTATGTTCTAACCTCATGGAAACAATCAATAGTCCTATCACTCCACAAAGGTAATTCACCAATGAAATACCAAACTATAGTCCTATAGCTACTCTTCCTCCTCTACCCAAGTTCCTTGAAAAAAGCATTCACTCCCAACTCCTTTTCTACCTATTAGACAATGTCCTGCCCACACACAACATGGCTTTCACCCCTTCATAGCACTAAAACCATACTACTATCCTTCCTAAACACTGTCAACTACCACAGAAATGAAAGCAAACATACGTCCTCTATATTCCTTGAACTTTCCAAAGCCTGTGACACTTTTCCCCATCAAAATCTTCTCCACACACTAACCACTTTAGGCTTCTCACCCTCTGCATTCACCTGATCTAACCATGACTTCTGCAATAGAACCCAATGCATTAAATGGCAATCCGCTATCTCATCCTACCAATCAGTTGTAGTTGGAGTCGTTTAAGGCTCAGTCCTAGGCCCCATGCTCTTTAACGCATTCATAAAAATATGCACTCAGCATCTCACCCCACTGCACTCATCCATTACTCTGTCAACTCATCGCTCATCTGCTCAGCGACAGCCCTCCACAAACTAAAATCCCTCACTCAGCAATCCTTCACAAACAGAAGAGAACTGGCTCAACAATTCACAAATACAGTAAACTCTCAGTTAACCATCACCCATGGGGACTGGTAGATAACGGATAACTGTAGCTTCCGGTTGCTTGAGAGTTACTGTTAAAAACAGGCCTGACTAGTACTGTACCCTATACTTTTTGTTTGGTTTGACTTGTTCTCAGGTTGGAGAGAGAGGGAATTTATTCCTATCTTCCTTTTTAAAACTTGAAAACTCTAAAAACGTGAGGGCTGTTTCTGTGGGAGGAAAACGGAAAGTGCAACACATGAAAATTATACTGTATTTCTTCGATAATTTTTTTGCTGGTTGCTTGAGAGTGCCGGTTGCTTGAGTTCTGGTTAACTGAGAGTTTACTGTATTACTAAATGCTAATAAAAACAAAGTAATGCTGATACAATTGGAGTTGAAGTGGATTAGGAATGGTAGTACCAAGTACAGGTGCAGGGATTACCAGGGATAAGATGCTCTGTTTCCAAATGAGATAACCTACTGAATTGTCACAATGCAGGAAAGTGGGGTACTCCAAATTCTGCATATGTTGCTTAATACAGCATGAAATGTGTAGGGGGAGATTTTTGAGAAGCACTAATACAGCTCAAATTATGGGGGGTATGGTTACCATTGAGGTGAGAATGAGGAGAAATGTAAATATATTTTATTTTATTGTAATATGATGTAAATGTTGGATATTTATTATATGCATACCTTTCAACCATACCAAATCTCTTGGTTTTCCCCATTTTTTTGAGGCCAAATAATGGGGTGCCATGATTCCCGAGTGGCACCCCTTCATTTCCGAATTCCCAGCCTTCCAAATTTCCCAGATTTTTTTTTTGTTGTTTTTGTTCACTTTTTCAGACTGACGTCATCACATGGAGGTGTGCGCAATGACATCAGTCCGTCCAGCTTGTCGGAATTCTGCTCAGGGCCATGACATGGTGAGTTTACAAGAGGGGCGGGAAGCCAGGAACATGAACACTGACCTGCTTCCGCATTTATCCATTCAAGCTGCTTCTACTCTGGGCTGTGAGGTTTACAAGAGGGGTGGGAACATTTATTTCCATTTAAGCTGCTTCTGCTCTGGGCAGAGGGGTGGGAACATGAGCACTGAGATGCTTCCACATTTATTTCTATTCAATCTGCTGCTTGCTTCTACATTCTGTTCCAGGAGATGCTTTACTTCCATTCAAGGCTGCTGCTTCTACATTCTGTTCCTTTAATTCGAGCCAGGTAATGCACTTTACAACATCCATCATGGTCTGCTGCTGCAATTCAGAATCACGTGCAATTTGAATTGCGTTTGAAGTACTACATCCATTTGAAGTACTAGTGTGGTGTGTGTGTGTGTGTGTGTGTGTGTGTGTGTGTGTGTGTGTGTGTGTATGTGCACGTGCACATGCAGGCCTGTATATGGTCCTGTTAGAATTAGATTTATTTGTATTAGGCTTCAGTAATGTGGCAGACTTGTTTTTCCTTTCGACATATAGACATCTGAAGGATTCTCTTTGCAGTTTTGTATTGTAATCATTTCTTGAGGATGTTCCTTAAACTTTGCAGTTTTGGTAATACATACACTAGTTATACAGTTTGACTTAATTCTTAGTGATTGCTAGTCATTAAATGATGGTACTGTAATTTAATTTATATTGTATTGTCTCCAATTATGTGGTAAACATCTGTACCAGTAGGTTTGTTTTGACAAAAAGTTGTATTAGTAGCATATAATTTTAGTACCTGCACTATTTATTTATTACTGGTATAATAATATGCTTGAGTTTTGCAAAGTGTTTAGAATATAAGCACTCAAATTTGAAACTCCATTTGTGTGTGTGTGTGTGTGTGTGTGTGTGTGTGTGTGTGTGTGTGTGCGTGCGTGCGTGTGTGTGTGCGTGCGTGCGTGTGTGTGTGTGTGTGTGTGTGTGTGTGTGATGTGTTCATGTGCATGAGCATGTTTGCCTATATCTATACCTACATCTAAATCTATATCTATATATAGCTCATTGCATAGAGAACAAAAATAACAGGACTAACAGTTTTGTTGCTTTAAGAAAAAAATATATATGAAGCATGTAATTAAAACTGCTCTGTTGCTACCTTTAGGTTAAAGCTCAGGAAAATAAGCCATGTTCTGTCATCTGTGTTGCTTAAAGAGAAAAAGTGATAGCCTGTAATTATAATTCATCTGCTTCTGCCTTTAGGGTATACCTGAGGAAAGTAAGCCATTTTCTGTTTATGCTGTTGCCTTAAAGCTAAGGGAATTAGGCTTTGTTCTTCATCTGCCTTTATGATTAAAGCCAGAAATGTTCCATTTTGTATTTAATTATTAACTAAACACTGGCAGCTATATTTGAAACATAAACTGACTCTAAAAGTTGTGTTTTATTTTGAAAGAAAGGCTTGGGCTAGGATTCCATCATTGCAGCCTGTGTGTGTGTGTGTGTGTGTGTGTGTGTGTGTGTGTGTGTGTGTGTGTGTGTGTGTAATGCTCCAGATAGACATACCTGGTGGTTAGAGTTATTCAGGCTCAAACCCTGTACTCTTAAGTACAAGAATCAAGAGCCTGAGTTCTCCACCCATACCACCACTTAATTGAAGGAGTTCTTCTAGCTCAACAGTACAACTTTTTACATAATGTCTGTAATGTGTTTGGCTCATATTTTTGATATGTTCCTCTTAAAGTTGGCTGGTACAGTGGTAGTGATCATGCTTCACAGCAAGAGGTTTTCTGGTTCAATTCTTGGTTGAAGTGCCTTTAGTGTGGAGTCTGCATGACTTCCCTGTCTTTGTGTGGGTTTCCTCTGGTGCTCCGGTTTCCTCCCACAATACAAAGATATGCATCTGAAGCATTTCTCACCAGGCCTCTGATGAAAATTAGCTTTGTTGTAAGTTGAACTTTCTCAGTAAACAAATGTCAAAAAACATAAATTGTATTTTATTCTGGCAAATCAGTGAGAAATGAATTCACAAAATAATGATAGCCATTTAAGTTTGTCTTACCATCTTTTATGAAACATATGGTAACAACATTTTATTCTAGCAACTTTCTAAAATTATACAATCAATGTTTAAAATGTGTGTCCCCGGTTTGTCATCCATTCCCTATTGAAATATTACTAGTTTATCATTTTTTAAATGTAACAGAGACAGTTTATTTTTCAGGGGCAACATGCACTTTACTTGTAGACGAAACAATGAAATATAAAGTTGTTTGCTAGCAGCAACCTATTTACAGATCTCTAACATGGAATTTAAATGACTTTTACTTCTGCAGACTGCAGAGATTGTGCATATTTACTGATACTGGTGGATTGTAGAAGTTTAAGTAAACTTTTATGATGGAAATGTTCTGAATTGGGCAGTTTTGTCATTATTGGTTCATGCATTTTGTTTCATTGCTTACTGGAAAAATGTTCAAACAATACATTTAAAATTTGCTCTAACAAGTGTGCTGTATTGTACAAGGACTATAATAAAGTCAGGAGGGTGTATCAAAGAACGCATGCATGTTTCTTGTTTTATGTGCAAGGGGCCTAGTATGATTTGAAAACAGCCCAAAGTTAATCTTTATCCACCACTGGCCAGATGCATTTTCTTTGGATGTGAGTTTTTTCAGTGTTGTTTCAATGAATGTGATTTTCAAGGGCAGAGATGTTTTAATGCTAAGTCTGTTTTCATTGTGAGACTGTATTGCTTTGGTTAGCAGATGTCTTAGTGTTTGTGGCTTGTGCTATAAAATGTAAAATAAAATCCAAATAATCATTGTAGAAGTAAATCAATATGCACATTAATGTTTATGGTAAATGGGATGGAATAGCCAGGTAATGGGACATTAGAATGGCTGCAGGGGGACTCTAGGGCCATATTTTGTTTGTCTGTTCTTCAGTTTGTTTTTAAAAGTTGGTATCCCACAATTCCATTGGAGTGGTGTGGGGTGCATAATTATGTATGCAAATTTTATGTTAATCAGCATACAGATCTGTACCTATTTTCATGGGCCTTTGTCCAAATTTTTGATGATTCTAGGTTGAGAGGTATGATTATATGTATTATGGTAAATATGTTGTATGATATGGTGCAGAAATATAAAATTACCATTCTACCTAAAAGTGTCTATCTTAAATGGTATTGTTGAAAATCTTTGTTAAATAAAGATCAATATTATAAAATAAAAATGATTTTTTATGTATAATTTGCATTTTATTTTCCAGACATACAGAATGTATAATTGTATGTGTCACTTTCATGATAGATGTACTATTTTCATATCACAGTTGTTTCCATATTTATTTCTTCATCTTGTATCCAAGTTTGCCTCATACATATTTTATTTTAAAATTTTTCTCAAGTGGATGTGCAGTGCTCTCTTCTGTTTCATTGTTTTTAGTATAATTACCTAATATCTCCATTTGCACTGCATATTTCATTAAAGACTCAATAAATAATGGTTGATATGTTGTCCTATAATAAAGCATCCATCTTTTTCAGTTTTGTTCCTACCATATACAGCCTTCACAGCATGATTTTCCAATATCTACCTCCGCCATTATACCAATGCTTGTGCTTTGGGATGCATTTTATAGATTAACACAGCAAACCACATCTCTAGTAATTTTGTTTGCATGGGCGAAGCACACAGTCACCCCTATAACTTAAGATTTAGATGGGAGGAGGTTAAGGGCTGTACCAACCATCTTTAGAACTGAATTAAATGAAAATAAGGTTTGCTGATAGTTATCACTGCTGTGACAAGTAAATGTGAACTCATGTTTTACTATGTGCTTCATAAAAGGTAGTTGTGGTAAAATAACATCCTTCATTTAATTTTTAATAATAATAATTTGAAAATGCTATATATTTATAATTCTGTGAGTTGGGTGAAGGGATTGTATTTAACTGCTGAACTATTCCTTCAACATCTTAAGTTACACAATTTCACCAGTGGTGGGGGGCTCAGTATGGTACTTTGCCATCTTCACTTTATACCCATTCTTTCTACCTCAAGCAGATTCTGCCATTTCTGCAAAATAATTGTAAAGTGCAACATACAGATCTATACCTTTAATTTTATTTCCTCTTTTTTCAACCTGTTTTTTTAATTAGCCTCTACATTCCTTTTTCTTTCCGAGCCCATTTCCTTACCTATTGCCTCAGCCTGTACCTTTCTAATCAAGAAGCATATAGAGTACAAGAGTCTCCCCAGTTCTTTCTCTGACATTTATTCTACTAGGCACATACCATTTAAATTAAAATCCCAGCTGTATGGACAGCAGTGTTAAATGTATTCATAGGTATGGTAGGTTCGTTTATTATTACTGAAATGCTACCTATATATAAAAAATAATGTGCCCATAAGTTTGTTGTGCCTCACCCTTATATGAAAAAAATACTACCCTTATTAGTTTGTTGTGCCTCTGTCCAGCAGTGACCTCTGTCAGACAGTGACCCAGAGAGGTGCTCTCCCTCACTGGCTTTTGAGCATACCACAGAATCTAGATTTCTTCCTATGCCTCCAGCTCGTGCTCTGCCTCCTCCATGGACCGGGATTTTATTCCACAGCATACAAGTCTTCCAGGATTTATCTTTTATGGATTTGATTTTCCATCGTATAGTGGTTTTGGTGGGCTTGGAGTGGTATTGGAGGTATTTTCTGGTGGATTTGACTGGTGAGGTGGAGCATGTCCTGTCAAATCCGGCTGGATGACAGATTTTGGAGTCCCTGACCCTTTTGGTTGTTTCTTCTCAATATGCTGGTCTTTTTGAGCTCTTTGGTCTTCAATTATCCAGCTGGTGAGATTTATCCATAATGGGGCATGATAAGGAGAGAGTTGGGGTCTGACAAGTGTAATAGATCATTGGACCTCTCCCTTCATGATCAGGTGGGCAATGTGACCATTTCAGGTGATGTGAGTAAAGAGTCTTTGGGTGAAAGCTCTCCACTGTCAACCTGGGTCCCCAGGAATCGATAACCCTTCTGTGCTAGATCTGGGTTCAGTGCCACTTTTATATATGTGACCTTCCTTGTAGTCCAAGTTACCTTGTTTTTTTTTGGGGTATATAACTTTACCTTTGCTCTGGCACCTTTGGTAGGTTGTGGTTACCCCTGTTTTTCCAAGTGTTTGACTATACATTGAGGCCATGGTTTCCAGTGCCACTTCTCGTTTGCATGCTTACTGCTCGTGAGTCCCACAGTCCTTCAATGATGTCCATCCATGTTGGCCTGTACTTATCTTCAGTGGACAGTCAAATAGGGACCCCAAGGAGACTGTTCTCCAGATCTGGCCTGTTGGCCTGAGCTAGTGAGCCATCTGGGGCTGTTGCAAACCCATCCTGTGACCTCATAAAGAGTCCTTTGCCCACTGGAAGCTTTTAGCTTAACACATTGAAAAGGGTAATATGGTCAAAGTTTCTGCAAAGGGTCGGTAGGTTGTGTATGAACAAGGGCCTCTCCTTAGGCCTTGGTTGCCTTTCAAGAAGAAGTCATTTGTCACAAAAGGCAAGGTTCTCAAGAACAAAGCAAAAGCTGGCCGGGTCCAATCCCAAGTCTGACAGGGTCCAAGTTCTGTGTTCCATATTAGATCCTCTTTATTTATGAGCCATGATATATCAGACTAGAAGCTGTTAAGACGGTATGGCGGTGGATTGGTGGGGAGCTACGAGGCTCCCTAGAGTGGGAGAGGACCACAGTTGGACCACTAACCACTTCGCCACTCCTTGGGTGGTAAGTAAAGGACAAATTAAAAGCTGCCTACTGTGGGTTTAATTCCTCATTTAGCTCGCTGTACATTATTGGTCAGGGCCCAGGTCATCCCATTGATGTGTTTTTTTTTGCTGAGAGAGAGCAGCTTTCACGCTTTTTTTCACGAGCATGGAGGCTGGCGGGGAGGTTTTATATCTAGCATCTCCTTTAGGGGAGGGAGGGGGGTGGGAGACCTGTCTGCCAGTATGTTGGTCTGTGTGGCGGTCAATTTTTGTAATGTTTTTGTTTAATCTTTGGACCATATCCTTTTTTGGTGTTCTGAGCCCACCCAATAGCCTAAAATAGCTGAAGCCTTATGATTTGAAATTTTTTGAATCCATGGTCTTTTTTCTCCTCAAAATTGGCCTTATTTGTTTTATGATTTTTTTGATTTTTACTAATAATTGTCACTGACTTCCCTTTATGGATTTTTTGTTCTATCATGTAAGCTTCTCTCCTGTATTGTAAGTTTTGTTAATGGCTCTCCTCCAGAGACAGGACCTTTCTTTGTTTGGAGTCTTGGTTTTATTTTTGGGATTGCCTGATCCATGCAGTCCTGAGGTGTCTTCATAGAAGGCATTTGGGGGTCAAAGGGCTTTGGGTTGTGGTTTCCTGATCAGGGACTGTTGGGAAGGATACCACACTCACACCAGTCTTGATAGTTTGGTTGCTTTGAAGTCTTCACTATGGTCTTTCTTTTTTGGGGGGGGGAAGGTGGATGTGGATTGGGATTTGTTTTTTTTATGATCAGATCTCAGACCTACAGGATTCATTGGTGCAGTGATTTTTGTTTGTCCCCATGACAATGAAAATTAGAGTATATTCTCCTCTCTCGTGACAGTGACCAGCTGTTCTGTTCCATGGCATTTGAATTTATGAACTCCAGGAACCGCTAGCTAGAAAGTTAGGCTTATGTAGTTCCCAGTCTATATTCGTAGTGTTCACCCAATATGATATGATGGTGTTTGATACATATTTATACCTCCAGTGTCTTCAGGAAGGCTGTTGTTCAGGCTGGGGCCGAGAAGCGTGCATTTTGAATTTAGACTTCTTGCATTTGAGCAGGCTACCCACAATTTCTTCCCATTTTTTTTTCTTTTTAGGGTGGTAGGTATTTAGAATTTGCCTTAAAAAAAGGCACTAAAAAGTGGTAAGAGCCAGAGCCTTAGCCATCCGGAATCCCAGAGGTGCACAGTGCAAGCCGGTCAGAGCAGCTTGCGGCTTGTCAAGTCATGTCATCCTAGGCAGAGACACTGATCCCCCCTTTTGAATGACACACATTAAGCCAATTGTTAAAAAGCTGATCATCTTGTCTCTATATTGTGGCATCATTCAGCCTGGTGAGTGGGACGTCAGTGTGTCTGACTATGGAGTCACCTATGACAACCTATCATAACCCTTTAGCACATAGATTTATAGTTAAGTACTACACTAACTGCCTTTGAAGATCATTTTAAGCCTAGCCAATTACTCATCAAGGGTGAGAACCAAACCTTGTACTGTTTGTTTGTGAGGTAAACACCTTAACCATTAAGTCAGCCTCCAGAATGAGTTTTTCTTAAAAGGACAGAAACCATTAGTAGAGAAAAATTTTTAAAATACTGCCATCAACTTAATTTCATTATTAAATATGTCTGAGAGAGCTGCCCTATATTGTTCCTGTATTTATTTTAGAAAAGATAAATGTCCTTGCAGACTGATTTACCATGTCTAACCAAGTCCTAAATTATTTTATTCCCTTTGTTATTGCTATATTCATGTTTACATTCGTGTTAGTTCTGGTACTGCACACTGTAATCAAAATATCAACAACTTTATTCTGAAACTTTATTACTCCACTTTGTTTCTTGTTCTCATTGTTTCCAGTACATCTTAATCTATTTTGATTTTGTTACATTCCCATTCTATGAGCTCTACAATCAATACCTTATTTGCTTATTACACATAAGTGTAAGTCAACTGATGAAACAATCATACAGGAAAAGTTATGACGACCTCCACAGCACGGGCACACACACACGTGCACATTTCAGTTTATTTTATAGTCTGCACTGCAAAAAAAATATCATTTTTGTGAGTGTGTGTGTGTGTGTGTGTGTGTGTGTGTGTGTGTGTGTGTGTGTGTGTGTGTGTGTGTGTGTGTGTGTGTGTGTGTGTGTGTGTGTGTGTGTGTGTGTGTGTGTGTGTGTGTGTGTGTGTGTGTGTGTGTGTGTTTCACAGAAAGTAACTTAAAGGACAGTCCTCATCACTAATGTTTTATTTTCCCATTTACAAATAATGTCTTATCTGTTTTTTGAAAGCATCAGAAAACCTAAGCACTGCAAGCATATCTGATAATCAAGCACGATTGTTATTGTTAAATTTGTTCATACCTGCCACTGTTTACTGACGCACTTCATTTTCTTGTTTGATGAAGAATAATACCCATTTTATATATATATATATATATATATATATATATATATATATATATATATAAAACAAAGCAATCCTCTCTGCTTCTTTAATGGCATCCACAAAATTATTTAAGTTGCATCTGTAACAACAGAATTTTAGTTTTGCAGTTGCATCTCCTGTATTAATTATTTATAACTTGCCCAAATTAACACAACATAGGAACAATACAATTATTGTCTTGCCTACTAATCTTTTGAAAATATACCCCAGTGAAAACTTTAAAAAGATTTTAGGGTCCAGTATTATTGTCTTTTAGAATGTGTATAACAGCCTGCCCACTCAACGAGTAGCACATTTGTTTCTGTAATATTATACCTTATTTTGACAATGTAAATGATTTTATTAAATCAAGATAAAAAGTGAGACTGTTTGAGTTGTTTCTAGTTACATGTGCTGTCAGCTCCTCAAACTTCATTCCTGTAGGGAAATTAGCTAAAAATGTGAGCAGTTTTTCAAGAAATGCCAGTGGACACTGCAGTACTGTGGCACTAACTGAAAGGCAGTGGTTGAGGATACAGGACACCGTTATCATCACTGTGAAGCTAAGATTGGCAATGAATAACACCAAGTTACAAGTGATTTTTATTCATGGCATGTATAACTGCCTTATTTAGATTCTGACATTCCTCCCTTACTCACAACTAAAAAAAAAAACTGCTGATAACTGTTTGGAGGGCATAAGGTCCATTTTTATGTTTAAAGTGGTTATAGATGTTAATTTTCTTTTAGGAGGATTCTTTAGATTAGGAAATATTTGGAATAACACGGAGTCAGTGTAAGGAAACAGCTGATGGTTGTTAAGTAAAAGCAAGAGTAAGAAGGTAGACAGAGTAACATAGCCAAATGGATATGTATCAAAAAACAGAGGAACTGTCTAATTTGTAAGGATCTTGGGGAGATGAAAGCTAAAGACACCAGGGCAAGACTGAACAATAACTAGAAGAAAGTGTATATATAAGGAAATAAAATTTTAACCAGGGGTTTGGACTAATGGGAGAAGATTAAAAGAGGTAGGGGTTTTCCAAAAACATTTTTATTTTGTTTTCATTATAAATATACACAAATGTACATATAACAAATGCAATAAAACAATAACAAAACTATTTACAATATTTACATTCATCCATGATAAACAATCATTTTATCCATGAGAAGTCATCCGTATTTGTTCAAAAGGTTTTCCAATTTAGCCATGCTATTTTTTATGAGTAAGTTCTATAACAAATGGTTTGCAGTTCTTTTTTACAAACAACTTTTGCTGAATTAATAAATTTTTTTATACATCAAATCTTGTTTACTTTTCCAGTTCAAAGTAATAACTTTTCTGGCAATTGCAAGAATTGATCAGAGTAACTGAATCTGAGATTTAGGTATTACACTGGGTATAGGAACATTGAATAGGATTAGTGAGTTAGAAATATGACAGTTATCAGACCATAAAGCCTTTACAAAATAGTTGAAGTCTTTCCAGTATTGAACAACATTTCTACATTCAATGAACATGTGAACCCAGTTGGCCTCTAGTAATTCATCAAATTTCTAACATTTGCTTTCACTGTTTTTGAGTATAAGATTTTTTTTTTATGTGGAGTATAGAAACTCCTACTCATAAATGTCCATGTATACAATCTCCAACATAATGAAGAAAAGGTACCACACGTAGATTTCAATAAAAGTTATTTGGATTCATCAGATATTTGTTCTCCATTAATCTTTACATAGTAATTTCAAAAATCTGAGTCAAACTTAAGAGTGTCTTCTCTTAGTATCTTATAGATAGGTGAGATACTTAATTTTTGATCATCTGTATTTTCAAGACCCCTAATAAAAAGCTGGATCAAACTAGGTATAGATTCAGTTTCTAGATTGATTGATACTCTCATTTTGTTTTCTATAAACTGCCGTAATGAGTATACAACCAACTGTCTTGACTATTATCAAAACTACATAAAAGAGAGTTTAGTGTTTTAATACTCTTATTTTCAATAAACTGATGCCAGAATATCAAGTTATTTTCCTTTAATTTTTGCATTGCATTGATGTTGAAAGAATCTAGGCAATCAGGGGAGTATGCTGTAGGAAATATAACAAACAGGAGTTGATTAATGTCGTAATTACAATCAATTATATTTTTAAAGTTATTAAATATTGGATCAATGCCATAAGAAAAATGATCAAATTTCTTATTAAATAAACAAAATTCATGTAAAAGCCAATGAACTCTACTTTTCCGTATTATTCCTTAAATTGATTTTCTATAGTTCTGACATCAGTTATATGAATCTCATGTATTATTTTCCAACCAGATATATAGGTAGGTGAGATCCAATGTAATATTACATTAATTATAACTGATTTGGAATAAAGATCTTAGCTAGGGAATGCTAGCCCATTACTGTTCCAAGCTCTAATGTGCCATTTATATGCAATCCTAGATTTTAAAGGGAACCATAAAACTTTAAGTAGCGTGGAATCTAATTTTTTAAATAAGTTTTTGGGAGGGGGTAGTATCAATGGCTGTATATAAAACAAAATGTTAGGTAAAATTATAATTTTAATTAAAGACAGCCTATCTTCCATTGTGAAGAACATTTTATTCCATCTTTTTATTTGTTCACTAATGGTGGTTATTAAATTATTGTAGTTTAGTTTAACAGGCTCTGTCCATGTACTCTTTATACTGACACTCAAATATTATAATACATCATTCTCCCAATTAAACAAGTTATTATCTCTTGGTTTTTTATCTTTTTGTTAATTAGTAATATTTTGGATTTATTATAATTAAATTTAAGCCCTAAAATTCTTTCATACTTGCTTAAGGTATTTATAACATCATGCAAAGAACCATCAGTATCACCCAATGATAACAACATATCATCAGCAAATAATTGTATCTTATGACAATAGTCCTTATTAACTTGAAAGTCTTTTATATTTTGCTTGTTTCTGATATATGTTGCAAAAGGTTCCATTGAACGAGCAAACAATAATGGTGACAAAGGACAACCGTGTCTAGTTCCCTTGAGGATTTCTAGTGGTGAGGATAGACATGATCTGATTTTCACATAAGCTTGTGCCCACTATAAATTTTCATTAATAAGTTGACAAAATCTGAGGAGAATTCAAAACCAATCAGAATTCTTTGTAGATAAGACCAACTAACAGAATTAAAAGCCTTTAATATGTCTAGACTGATAATAGTTTTTTTTTGTATTTGCATGCTATGTCTATTAATGATAGTACTTTAATAATGTTAGCTTGCACTTTTCTATGAAGAATGAACCCTGCCTGATCATTATGTATTAGATTAGGTAATATTTTCTTTATCTTATTAGCTAATACTGTCATGAAAATTTTATAATCCGTGTTTAGTAATGAAATTGGCCTATATGAATCACAAGATTTGGGGTCCTTACCTTGTTTTAAAATGGGGGAGATAATTGAATATTTCCATGATGGGGGTGTTATACGTTTTTGCTTAACCATAGTAAAGGCACTCATCATTTTCTTTATTATATATTCAAGAAAAATCTTATATAGTTCAGTAATTATTCCATCCAGTCCTGGAGCTTTATTATCTTTTACATTTTTTATTTGCTCTTTCACTTCTGTTAGTGTTATTTGTTTATTTAATATGTTATTTTGTTGCATTGACACTTTAGCAGTTATATTTTCTTGAATAAAAGTATTTATTAAATTATCTGTCTCCAAAAGTGGTGTGTTATTTATATTTTTATAGTAGTTTTTGAACACTTTTAATATGCCCATTAAGTTAGATGTACTCTTAACTGAACCATCACTTTTATATTTAATCTCATTAATAAGATATTGATTGCTTATTTTTTGCATGTTATTGCTATTTTATGTAGATATTTAGGATTTACAGCATAAGATTATAATTTAAATTTTCCCAGGTTTATGGCTACCTTATGATTCAGAACTTCTGAGTATTTTTGATTTAACTTAGTAATTTCATTATGTGCTACTTTGTTATTTGGTTTTGCATCCATTGTTATCTTGTCTATTTTTTTGTAAGTCTAAAAGTTCTTTGTCCCACTCTTTCCTTTTTTTAAGGTACCAACGAATAATTAAAATCCCAGCTGTATGGACAGCAGTGTTAAATGTATTCATAACCCTTTAGCACATAGATTTATAGTTAAGTACTAGACTAGCTGCCCTTGAAGATTCTACCATATATATAAACTTTAAAGGTGTCTCATAGTATAGTATCAGTCACTTCACCATTATCATTTGTTTCCATAAACATGTCTATTTCTTTCATTATCCATTCCCTAAAGTCTTTTAACTTAGTTATATAAGCAGGAATTCTCTGTAAAAATCTTAAATCATCTGTATGCATAGTTAATATAAACTTTATAGCATTATGGTCTAAAAGTGGACAAGTCATTATAGATACATCACTTATTTTAAGTATATATTATTTGATACAAAGACCTTATCAATGTTTGTTTGTGTACCAAATCAATATGAATAGTGAGTATAGAATAAGGAATAATGTTCTCTTAGACCATGTATATCTTTAAGGTTCATCTGGTTTGTAAAGTCATTTAACTTCTTGGCTTGAGATGTTAATTTTATTTTACCATTTTTAGAAGTATCATTGCCTGATAATAGGCAGTTAAAATCACCTGTTGCTATAATTTCCCTGTTTGCATTTAAAGTAATCAGGTCCAGATATTTATCAACATATTTAGTACTTAGTCCTGGTATCCAGTATGTATTAATCAAAGTATAATGCTTCCTATTGATTTTCAAAATAACCATGCTTAGCATCCCATCTTTATCTAAAATTGTATTTATAATTCTTGGCATAGTATAAGTATTTTTCCATAGAGTAAGAGAGCTGCTTCTCTTAGTCTTAAAACATGAATCAGCCAGAATGGTATTGCCATTAAATGAGTATTTTTGTAGGTCTTTTTTTAATTGATGGTTTTCCTGTAAAAAGATGATCTGGGCTTTATGCATTTTGATATATTTAAGCAAACCAGCTCTTTTGACATTATTGTTCAAACCATTAATATTTAATGATAAACATTTATAAGCCATTGACTAGAATGTGTATGTTGTTACACTGAAAGACCTTTCTTCCGTGTTAACTTGAAATCTACTGAAAACTTACTTATCATGGATGTATAACATGTATTAAGCACTACTTTCAAAAACCTAAAACTGTTTACAAACACATACATGAAACATAAAGTTTCTGGTTTAGTTAAAAACCTAACTAAACCATCCATCCACTACCTGTCCAACACCAAAAGACACAAATTATCCATCTCTGCTTAGTTATAAAAACAAAAAAAGAAAAGCATTATGAAATCAACTAAAGAAATCTGAGTCCATGAAATATGCATTAAAATGAGAGTGTCCAATATAACTGAAGCTATATGAATATGTCACATATAATAATAGCACCTCTGATAAGTAGATATGTCAGAAATACACATCAGGTCAAAGTATGTATAAACATTAGAAACTGAAGGTTAAGAAGATTGTCAATATTTCCAAGTCTTTTCAAGAAACATCAGATGTTTTAAACATTTTGTCAGTCATCTATCTAACATTTTTCATGTAAGGATCTGTTAAATATATATAACACTTATTACAAAAAAAAAGCCTCACAACCCTGTTTGGTTACTAAAGGTTTAGTTATGTAACATAAGTCTGATGCTAATTTGCATAATGAGTTTTCTAATGCAGCTGCTAGTTCATTTGATGTCATTTAGTGTCACTGAATCTGCAGAATGTATGCATCTATAAAAGAACATAGGTATTTTCAAGGGAGTTAAATACTTTTATCAGAACTAATTATTTACCATTTAAAGTATCTAAGTGAAGGATAACAGAATGTCAATAGAAAATAATTCTAAATACAGCCATTTAACAAGTTCAAAAGGTCAAATGATGTCATCACTGTTGTTTCCTCAAGCTGCAGCTTCATAAACTTCATAAAATGTATCTAAATAGGCTCATGCACAGCAGAGGTTGTCTCTAGTGAGGAAAAAAACATTTCCGATGGGAAATCAAATCTTGAAGCTTTTAGAGTTTACATAAAGCAAAAAAAAAAAAAAGAAACACTCAAGCTGTCTTGTCAGTGCATGTCATGAATCTCCACAATGAGAACAGTCACACAAACCACCAGTTTCCTCACAAAACATCAACATCATGAAAAAATGAACCCTTTCATATAAAAACAGTTATTTAGAAGTAACAACAGCTGCCTCAAATCAGAAATCATTTTATAACATTTCAGTCATTTACCCACCAATTAAGCAGACCAGAGGAAAGAACCATATATATATATATATATATATATATATATATATGGGTATACTGTATATATTCGAAAACTCACTTCTTCAAATATAAACAGTAGACCCACGGTTACGCGAAAGTGCACTTCAGCAAAAGTGCACATGCGTGAACATCGGTTTAATGAACCGATAAAGAACATAGTAACATTGTGCCCCCCACACCCCCCTACTTAAATATACCAACTCTGAGATCACACTACAGTGGAGAAACACGTAAATTCCCTTTCCCCACTGTAGTGTGCTTCGGCACCTGTGTTCCCTAATGGTTTATTAAACTGTTCTTCGCGGAAGTGCACTTTCGCTTAAGTGCACTGTCGCGTAACCAAGAATCCACTGTTCATTTTTGAACAAGTGGATTTTCTGTCTTTTTCAGTAGACCCATATATATATATATATATATATATATATATATATATATATATATATATATATATATATATATATATATATATATATATATATATATTATATTACATTTAGCCATCTATAAAACACCATTACTGTACTGTATTAATGTTTATATGTGTCTAGACAAAGAGTCTAAAATATCTAGTTAGAAACACTAATCAGAAACATATTGTTACCCCATCACTGACCCACTAGAAAAAATGCACTTTGGTATTAAGTCAAATTATACTATTACTAAAGAATTAGAAGACATATATAATTTGTATTTATTTAAAAGGAAATAGTATGTAAAGTACTTATAGTGGGGAAAAGAGATTGGAGTCTACATGTCCTCCCCGCGGTCAAGTGGCATTCAAAAGACATGCGTGAATGGGTGTACCTTCATTGAAGGCTGGGCATCGGGCTGGCACCTTGGCACTGGAAAAATCTACTGCCAATCATTAGTGGACTGGAGTTCTGCTGTGGCGACCCCTAACCGAGAAAAGCTGAAAGAAGAAGAAGAAAGAAGAAGAACAAATAACAAAAAGGAATAGGAAGAAAGAAGAGAGAGAGAGAGAAAGAGAGAGAATGTTATTTAAATACTTAGTATGATATGTAATTAGAAGTAGATATAGAAAGGAAAAGAGAAAGCTAATAATAAAGATGATTCACATTACCTTACAGTATAGAGATTTCCCAGAATCAAATATATTATGATTCATAAAACAAAGCATTTAAAATTAGAAGGAATTTATTCATTTGTCCTTTAGTTTCTTAGTTTTGTTTGCTCCTTCCTTCACAGATCATCCATTTTTTTGTTGCCTGTTTCTTCAAACACTGGGATGATCATTCCATTTCTTCTATGTCCGACAATATTTTCTTCTTTTGGATAAATTCTACTGCTTCTTGTAGGGAATCAAAGATATTCACTCCTTCTGGCAAAGTGCTTTTTATTCTTGCAGGAAAACGAATGTGAGCTTTAATATTGGCTTTTTTCAAAGGGCAGCCATGGTGGGGAGGCAGTTAGCATTGCCGCCTCACGGCAAGAGGTTCTCCAGTTTGATCCTCAGCTGGAGTGCCTTCTGTGTGGAGTCTGCATGTCCTCCCTGTGGTCGCATGGGTTTCTTCCGGGTGCTCCGGTTTCCTCCCACATCCCAAAGACATGCTGTAGGTGGATTGGACACTCTAAGTTGGCCCTAGGTGTGAGTATGTGCATGTGTGTCCCTTCTGTGGAAGGTTGTGGGCCAGGCTGAAAACTCAACACCGTAAAACTCCACTGCCAATCATGAGTGGAAAGGTGATCCACTGTGACGACCCCTAAAAGCTGAAAGAAGAAGAAGAATTTGCTTTTTTCAAGTACTTAATTAGAGGAACACACTCCTTTCTTCTGGATATGATGGTAGAGGTGTAGTCATTGTCAAAATGAATAACTTTTTCACCCATCTTGATAGGGGAATTAGTCCAAGCTGATTTCAGCACTAAGTCCTTGTCTTGTGAGGAAAGAAATCTAACTATAATAGACCTGAGGTTAGATAAACTCAGAGAAAAAGCTGGATTTGCCAGGGACCGATGAGACCTCTCAGTTCCAAAAGAGAGGAAGTCAGGCATGTTTGGTGCTGATGAAAACCACTTATTGAGGAACTGAATCATGTTAGCACCCTCTTCTTCCTCAGCAATTCCATATATTCTTATGTTATTCCTCCTTGATCTACTTTCAAGGTCTTCCAGTTTCTCAATCAGCCTGGTGTTTTGTTTTAGAAGAAATTCATTGTGATGTTAATTTTCTGTCACTCTAGTATCCAGGTCAGTTACTGTTTCCTCTAAGGCAAGAATCTGTTCAGATTTTTTTTACTATTCCATTTAGAAGTTCCCGTTGTTTACTGCATTCTTGTTTGATAATATCCATTTTATTTTCAAATGTGTCCATTTTAGTGACAGTTCTTGGATGTTTGTTATTATAGGATGTCGTTCTTTCTTCACTGCACTCTCCTGGTGTGGGTTCTTCACGTTGCTCATGTTTTTAGTGACAGTTCTTGGATGTTTGTTATTATAAGATGTAGTTCTTTCTTCACTGCACTCTCCTGGTGTGGGTTCTTCACGTTGCTCATGTTTTTAGTGACAGTTCTTGGATGTTTGTTATTATAAGATGTCGTTCTTTCTTCACTGCACTCTCCTGGTGTGGGTTCTTCACGTTGCTCATGCTTTAGTGACAGTTCTTGGATGTTTGTTATTATAAGATGTAGTTCTTTCTTCACTGCACTCTCCTGGTGTGGGTTCTTCACGTTGCTCATGTTTTAGTGACAGTTCTTGGATGTTTGTTATTATAGGATGTAGTTCTTTCTTCACTGCACTCTCCTGGTGTGGGTTCTTCACGTTGCTCATGTTTTTAGTGACAGTTCTTGGATGGTTGTTATTACAAGATGTAGTTCTTTCTTCACTGCACTCTCCTGGTGTGGGTTCTTCACGTTGCTCATGTTTTTAGTGACAGTTCTTGGATGTTTGTTATTATAAGATGTAGTTCTTTCTTCACTGCACTCTCCTGGTGTGGGTTCTTCACGTTGCTCATGTTTTTAGTGACAGTTCTTGGATGGTTGTTATTACAAGATGTAGTTCTTTCTTCACTGCACTCTCCTGGTGTGGGTTCTTCACGTTGCTCATGTTTTAGTGACAGTTCTTGGATGTTTGTTATTATAAGATGTAGTTCTTTCTTCACTGCACTCTCCTGGTGTGGGTTCTTCACGTTGCTCATGTTTTAGTGACAGTTCTTGGATGTTTGTTATTATAGGATGTAGTTCTTTCTTCACTGCACTCTCCTGGTGTGGGTTCTTCACGTTGCTCATGTTTTAGTGACAGTTCTTGGATGTTTGTTATTATAAGATGTAGTTCTTTCTTCACTGCACTCTCCTGGTGTGGGTTCTTCACGTTGCTCATGTTTTAGTGACAGTTCTTGGATGGTTGTTATTATAGGATGTCGTTCTTTCTTCACTGCACTCTCCAGGTGTGGGTTCTTCACGTTGCTCATGTTTTAGTGACAGTTCTTGGATGTTTGTTATTATAAGATGTAGTTCTTTCTTCACTGCACTCTCCTGGTGTGGGTTCTTCACGTTGCTCATGTTTTTAGTGACAGTTCTTGGATGTTTGTTATTATAAGATGTAGTTCTTTCTTCACTGCACTCTCCTGGTGTGGGTTCTTCACGTTGCTCATGTTTTTAGTGACAGTTCTTGGATGGTTGTTATTATAGGATGTCGTTCTTTCTTCACTGCACTCTCCTGGTGTGGGTTCTTCACGTTGCTCATGTTTTTAGTGACAGTTCTTGGATGGTTGTTATAATAAGATGTAGTTCTTTCTTCACTGCACTCTCCTGGTGTGGGTTCTTCACGTTGCTCATGTTTTTAGTGACAGTTCTTGGATGTTTGTTATTATAGGATGTAGTTCTTTCTTCACTGCACTCTCCTGGTGTGGGTTCTTCACGTTGCTCATGTTTTTAGTGACAGTTCTTGGATGTTTGTTATTATAAGATGTAGTTCTTTCTTCACTGCACTCTCCTGGTGTGGGTTCTTCACGTTGCTCATGTTTTAGTGACAGTTCTTGGATGTTTGTTATTATAAGATGTAGTTCTTTCTTCACTGCACTCTCCTGGTGTGGGTTCTTCACGTTGCTCATGTTTTTAGTGACAGTTCTTGGATGTTTGTTATTATAGGATGTAGATCTTTCTTCACTGCACTCTCCTGGTGTGGGTTCTTCACGTTGCTCATGTTTTTAGTGACAGTTCTTGGATGTTTGTTATTATAAGATGTCGTTCTTTCTTCACTGCACTCTCCTGGTGTGGGTTCTTCACGTTGCTCATGTTTTTAGTGACAGTTCTTGGATGGTTGTTATTATAAGATGTCGTTCTTTCTTCACTGCACTCTCCTGGTGTGGGTTCTTCACGTTGCTCATGTTTTTAGTGACAGTTCTTGGATGTTTGTTATTATAGGATGTCGTTCTTTCTTCACTGCACTCTCCTGGGGTGGGTTCTTCACGTTGCTCATGTTTTTAGTGACAGTTCTTGGATGGTTGTTATAATAAGATGTAGTTCTTTCTTCACTGCACTCTCCTGGTGTGGGTTCTTCACGTTGCTCATGTTTTTAGTGACAGTTCTAGGATGTTTGTTATTATAAGATGTAGTTCTTTCTTCACTGCACTCTCCTGGTGTGGGTTCTTCACGTTGCTCATGTTTTAGTGACAGTTCTTGGATGTTTGTTATTATAAGATGTAGTTCTTTCTTCACTGCACTCTCCTGCTGTGGGTTCTTCACGTTGCTCATGTTTTTAGTGACAGTTCTTGGATGGTTGTTATAATAAGATGTAGTTCTTTCTTCACTGCACTCTCCTGGTGTGGGTTCTTCACGTTGCTCATGTTTTTAGTGACAGTTCTTGGATGTTTGTTATTATAAGATGTAGTTCTTTCTTCACTGCACTCTCCTGGTGTGGGTTCTTCACGTTGCTCATGTTTTTAGTGACAGTTCTTGGATGTTTGTTATTATAGGATGTAGTTCTTTCTTCACTGCACTCTCCTGGTGTGGGTTCTTCACGTTGCTCATGTTTTTAGTGACAGTTCTTGGATGTTTGTTATTATAAGATATAGTTCTTTCTTCACTGCACTCTCCTGGTGTGGGTTCTTCACGTTGCTCATGTTTTTAGTGACAGTTCTTGGATGTTTGTTATTATAAGATGTAGTTCTTTCTTCACTGCACTCTCCTGGTGTGGGTTCTTCACGTTGCTCATGTTTTAGTGACAGTTCTTGGATGTTTGTTATTATAAGATGTAGTTCTTTCTTCACTGCACTCTCCTGGTGTGGGTTCTTCACGTTGCTCATGTTTTTAGTGACAGTTCTTGGATGTTTGTTATTATAGGATGTAGATCTTTCTTCACTGCACTCTCCTGGTGTGGGTTCTTCACGTTGCTCATGTTTTTAGTGACAGTTCTTGGATGTTTGTTATTATAAGATGTAGTTCTTTCTTCACTGCACTCTCCTGGTGTGGGTTCTTCGAGTTGCTCATGTTTTAGTGACAGTTCTTGGATGTTTGTTATTATAAGATGTAGTTCTTTCTTCACTGCACTCTCCTGGTGTGGGTTCTTCACGTTGCTCATGTTTTTAGTGACAGTTCTTGGATGTTTGTTATTATAAGATGTGGTTATTTCTTCACTGCACTCTCCTGGTGTGGGTTCTTCACGTTGCTCATGTTTTTAGTGACAGTTCTTGGATGTTTGTTATTATAAGATGTCGTTCTTTCTTCACTGCACTCTCCTGGTGTGGGTTCTTCACGTTGCTCATGTTTTTAGTGACAGTTCTTGGATGTTTGTTATAATAAGATGTAGTTCTTTCTTCACTGCACTCTCCTGGTGTGGGTTCTTCACGTTGCTCATGTTTTAGTGACAGTTCTTGGATGTTTGTTATTATAAGATGTAGTTCTTTCTTCACTGCACTCTCCTGGTGTGGGTTCTTCACGTTGCTCATGTTTTTAGTGACAGTTCTTGGATGGTTGTTATTGTAAGATGTAGATCTTTCTTCACTGCACTCTCCTGGTGTGGGTTCTTCACGTTGCTCATGTTTTAGTGACAGTTCTTGGATGTTTGTTATTATAGGATGTAGTTCTTTCTTCACTGCACTCTCCTGGTGTGGGTTCTTCACGTTGCTCATGTTTTTAGTGACAGTTCTTGGATGGTTGTTATTATAAGATGTAGTTCTTTCTTCACTGCACTCTCCTGGTGTGGGTTCTTCACGTTGCTCATGTTTTTAGTGACAGTTCTTGGATGTTTGTTATAAGATGTAGTTCTTTCTTCACTGCACTCTCCTGGTGTGGGTTCTTCGAATTGCTCATGTTTTAGTGACAGTTCTTGGATGTTTGTTATTATAAGATGTAGTTCTTTCTTCACTGCACTCTCCTGGTGTGGGTTCTTCGAGTTGCTCATGTTTTTAGTGACAGTTCTTGGATGTTTGTTATTATAGGATGTAGATCTTTCTTCACTGCACTCTCCTGGTGTGGGATCTTCAAGTTGCTCATGTTTTTAGTGACAGTTCTTGGATGTTTGTTATTATAGGATGTAGATCTTTCTTCACTGCACTCTCCTGGTGTGGGATCTTCAAGTTGCTCATGTTGAGATCTCAAGTAGAAAACATCTTGACAGGAATAATTAAAAAAAATTCTCTTGTCTATGTATTAATTTTTAGAAAATAATAGAGTCTATGTTAATCTATCTTTTAGTATGCTTTTAATTAGATTTTTCTAAAAACAAAAGTATATTTCCTGTCAGGATATTAAAATCTAAGCAGAGCTATGGATTTCTGCTGCTATCAGACTGGCATCTTGGCCACATCCCCCGTAGGAACAATTTATATTCACATGTGATGGGAGCATAGATTGTACAGAACCACAGAAAGCATTTTGGCAGAGGGGAGGAGTAGGTGAATGGAGTGCTGGGATCACTGATGTTGTTCCTACTCATGTGGTATTTCTGCTTACCTAGCATAGAGATGTGAAACTAGGCAAGACAAGTATGGTTAAACATGTATAATAAGATGGAAAAAATGACAGTTTTCTTTGTTTAGATTAAAATTGGAGTCATGACTAAAAAGAAGAAGACAAATTGCATGATATATTAGTTTTAAGGAGGGTAAACAGGGAAGCTGCTAAATGACAGAAAGACAGTAGGATAAGATATGAAGGCAGGAGTTTTTTTAAGGGACTGGTTAAGGAAAATACTAAAATGAGAAATCTAGAAATAAAGTATTAGAAAAGTGATGTGGGATTGTGAAAGAAGTCAATGATGGGTCAGATTAATAAATGAAGAAGCATGAGGAGAAAATAGTAGTTAGTGGATTGAAAAAGCTAATGTAGGACTAGACATAGACAGAACGTGGAAATAAATTACTGCATGCAATGAAATTAATTACTATTGTAAAGGGTAACATATGAAGACACCTTTGATGGAGAGGTTTGCACTCCACAGGGTAGACTAGGAAAACAGGAAATCTTATGACACCTTAAATTTATTGTATTAATTAATATTTGCAGGGGGTTGGGAAGTGAAAGTGAGGCAGGAGTGCAGAAGTGTAAAACATAGGATGGGATAATACAAAAACCTCAAGGGCTTAATGGTAATAATGAAGTGGGAGAGAATAAATGGATATCACCCCCAACAAGGAGAAAGATTATTATGGAAGTAGGAAAAAGTAAGGAAGAACTTCAAATCACTATTTATATATGTGAAATATGCTATAGTGAATGTAAAAGTCATATGAGTCTTTAAAAACGTTCCTTGTATTCTGGGGAGTGTTATTTGATTAATAGCAATATTACATAAAAGCATCAAGTTTCAAAGTATACAACACTGTTAATATGTGTAAAGTATCTGTATCACTCGAGCATGATTTTCTATATTCACATTTTTATTTATGTACTGTTATGAAAAATGCCTAGGGAAAGCTTGTGCAGTTGGTTCTACAAATGTCCCTTTGCTAACTCCAACATTTACTTTATTCATATTTTCTATGACCAAAGTCTTATTCAGTTATAAGCTTAAAACAAGTCCTAAGCTTACGTTTCATAGTGACAGTCTGAGAATGTAAATGTGACCACTTATGCCTTAATGTATTTTCCTTCAAAACTGTGTAAACTATTTTCACATATGTCTATTCTTAGCTCTTAAACCAAGCTGACTTCCATCCAAATGGTTTTGCTAATTCAGTACTCCTGATTTTGTCTATTTGGAAAAGCAATTCACCTGAGTACTCACTAGAAAAATCTTAGTTATGCAAACAATTTACTGGGACACATGTAAATGCTGAAGAGCTCAGGTCTTTCAGTATCTTACTGGTGCAAGTTTTCCTTTATAAGAATTTTAACCCATTATATGAAATTAAAATCTTCTTATGTTTTACGCAAAGTAGTGTGCAGCACAAACTTAATATTTTCACACAGTTTATTTTATGACACTCTGCTAAGTTTATGAATTTCTAATTTCCATGTGTCTTACTATATATTATGACTTAAATCAGGCACTAATAGTGACAACAATAATCAAATTTTTATTTTATGCTGCCATTATATTCCTTTATAAACAAGCGACGACTCTTAATATCAACCAGATGTTGTCCATCCATAATTAATATGTATTGTTTCACAAATGTTATTTAACCAATGACCTTGCACCAGTGTTATCTTCCATTTGTCTTTACTCAGCTTAACAGTGCAGTAACTAACCTTATCCTGTGTGTGTGTGTGTGTGTGTGTGTGTGTGTGTTTGAGATTTGTGTGACTATTTCTCAAAGTTTGCTCTGCATTTCTATAATAGTGTTGCCTTGCATATTTCTCAGCCTCTCATTCATTAGGCACTGTCAAATGTTTGTGTATTGTTAAACTGTCCACTGATTCCCCACTACTAAAACCATTCTTCTCCCTTGTCATTATTAATAGTCCTTTCTTCTAGTTATTTCTCTGATACACCATGCTCTATTCCTTGGTGAAAGGTTAGTCTACACATTGCTGGTATAAATTGTTATTAAAATCCAAAGACATCTCATATCCCAAAAGTCCACAAGAATCACAGATGTGACACGTATAGAACTAATGTCACACCATAAACCACATGTTCATAACCATGTATTTAAATATAACAAAATGTCCTTGTGTTGTCTCATAAACATCTTCAGGTAAATGCATTGCCTTCCATATAGCATTTTAATTTAACAGAAGTTTCCTGTCATTCATTCAAAATGCCAGAGTTGAGAGAAAATATTTATAATCAGAACTTGACAGTTTTCGGCATTTCTTTTTTTTATTATTTACTTCAGTCCAGCACTGACATAGCACAATGTTTTCTTTACATGTGCTTTTTTATTTCTTTATTTGCCGTGTTTTATTTCTCATTCACAGACCTTTTCCTGCTGTGCTCCGACTACCCAGCAGAACCAGCTCCTAGAAGTCAACTCAAAGGCACTCACGACTTTTTCAGAATTCATAATGTTCTACATGTTATAGTTTGTGTATGTCCTATTCACATATTTATAATACAAGATTTATCCTTAGCTGGAGTGACTTGGCTAAGAAGGTGAAGGCTGAGTGACCAAACAGAGACAACTAAGGGTAAACCTGCATTAGTCACACACACACACACACACACACACACACACACACACACACACACACACACACACACACACTTCTACATTAGAGTTTCCATTTCAAGCAGGTGCAGAATAATATCACAGAATAAAGACTTTCTGAAAAAATACAGCTTCATTCACTGGCTGCAATCAAGTGACAGAAAGTAATGGTGCAGTATTTTCCAAAACTATTTATTTATTTCATTATGAATTTTTCTTACAGACACATGCCTGTGTGCACACTCATATTCAAACACACACACGCGCCCGCGCACACACATACACACACACACACACACACACACACACACACACACACACACACACACACACACACACATACTGATGTAGAGGATCATCAATTCACCAACCACATATCTTTATAATTTGGGAGAAAATTGAAGCCCCAAATAAAAACCACTGCAGATAAAGGGAGGGCACACAGAATCTTCTTAGAACTAAACTAACAAGCCAGGTGCTGTGAGGAAGTACGTGTGTGTGTGTGTGTGTGTGTGTGTGTGTGTGTGTGTGTGTGTGTGTGTGTGTGTGTGTGTGTCTTTCTGTCACTTTATCACAGACAATAAATGAAGCTGCGTTTTTCCAGAAAGTCTTTATTCTGTGACAGTATTCTGCTCCAGATTGAAATGGAAACTCTAAAAAAAGTATTGCATCTTTATTTTCATTTTTCACACAGTTTGTGCTACTAGTTTAAATTAGTCAAAATCTGTCAGAAAAAAAGACTTATCCAGGGAAGGGTTAGCCTATTTGAGGAAGGTGTTGAAAATGGAAACACTCAGTAATTTCATGGATCCCTCTTCTGCCTGCAGAAGTCCTTTCCACTACACCAAGAAGGGAAGTTTTCTTCCTTCCTTTGGTAAGATCAAAAATAGTGGGAGCTCTGAATACACAAGATATAACTGCTAGGGCAGTGAATAAGTGTCAGTAGATTACACAGACTGATAATTTTATTTTCAAGTAATAATTCCCTGGTTTTGTAATCCAGCACTGTGCCATGTATAACCGCCATAATAATTTTTGCACTTGTTTATTTCTTGTCAGGGACTCAGCTCAAACAGTCCTTCTCCTTTCAAGTTACTTAGGCCTTCAGCATTCAGTACACTCACCTTTTGAGTCTCAGCATACTCATGAGTAAGTGCGGGTAAGTGTCATTCCTTCAGGCAGGCATAGATCTGGTCTCATCCATGAGCAATAAGGGGCGTTTTTGAGCTCTACAGACTTTATAGATCCAGCAATACAGTGAAGTATGTAAGGGTTTACTCCTAGCCCTGAAGGTATGCCAACAATGCTGGGGAGGGGGGTGTTTTATCAAATGCCTTAGTCAGGTCAAGATACACAATATGCACTATTATATCTTTGTCCCTTGCCTTGGTGGCCCTTTCAAGGAAGTCTACCAGGTTAAGTAGGCATGACCTTCCTTTAAAAAAGCCAAATTGGGATGGGTCCAGTGTCTGTAGGTTGCCAGTGTCCTTGTTTATGATTTCCATGATAATTTGTTCCATGGCTTTGCATATTTGTTAGACTGATGGGGCTGTAGTTCCCTGGGTCAGTTGATGGTCTATCCTTGTGGAGGGGAATGACTGTTGCAGTCCTCCATTCACTTGGAACATAGTCTGTTTTAACGCTGTAGTTGAAAAGTGCATCAGGTGGTCCTGATAGATCATGTTTTAGACTGTTCAGGAGGCAACCGGGGATGGTGTCAGGACCCATGGAGGCAGTGTTCTTGATTTAGTGAGTGCTATCAACACCTGGTCACTGCTGATAGATGGTGGATGTATGTTGGAGTGAATTTTACCTAGTGGAGCTGGGGAGGGGAATGGCAGCAAATTATGAACTGACTTTATCAGACAGTAGATTTGTTATGTCACCCTGACTGGTGTATGCTGTACTGCTTACCACCAGTTCAGCACACTGTTATGTGTTATCTCTAAGGTTCCAGACATAGCTGAATAAAGCCTTCTGATTGTTCTTAGCCTGCGAGGCTATCATGACCTCATAGTTGGCCTTGTTGGACTTAATTAGCCCTCTTAGTTTCCTGTGTAATTGTTTAAGAGAGCATTTGTCATTAAGGGAGTTGTTTTTCCTGATTTTGACCTGGAGTTTTCTTCTTTTATTATATACCTGTTTGGGTGAGGATTCCACCAGTGAGATTTGATTTTAGTGCTTGTTTTGGGATTATTTCTGTTAGGTCTGCACCCTTTATCCAGCATTTCACCTCCATTCACACACTTTGACATGATTGAACTGTCCTTTATAGATAAGGACACAGTTAATAATCTAAACTAGTACCATAGTTTTGACTCCTGTGTTTTGTACTTTAGAAGTATGACAAAGGCTGGAACAGAGTAGACTGAATAATAACCTGTCACTCTCCAATTACCATAGCAGCATAGATTTCAGCTCCCCTCCCCAGAACATACTATTGCTGCAGAGTGACCTAGTGAACAACAGTCATTCTGTTACTGCTCAAATCCCTGTAGACACACACATGAGCACAGGCACACACAAACCCTCTCAGACATGAGAGACAGTATGCCTATAAGGGGTACCACATATCAGCATTCTTTGTATTATGACATTTGACAGGTTTTTCGCAACAACAGCATATGGAAAAATATATAGAGCAACAGAATTCTAATGAACTAAAAACAATATATAAGATGGCATTTCTACTTAATCTGTCTGAGAGGCAGTTATATTAGACAGCTCTATCTGCCATGTAGTTAGCCTTACCCCGGAGTTGTTTTCTCCATGTAATGAGACATCTGTGTAGTTTGATGCCCTAAAATCTTTCTATATTTTGGGTTTAATAATTTCTTTATTTTTCTTCCCACAGATCATCAAGATCCCACCATCTTTTTATCTGAATTGTGTTTTATGTTGTTTCAAGAGGGAATTAGTCTCAATCTGTATTACACAGTCTTTCTGTAGTTTCTACAGTTAGTCTCCACAGTTTTATATCCTAAGAATGTATCAGTAAAGTTCAATAAGGTGTACTTATGAATTGAAATGAAACTGTTTTCCAAAAAGAGTTAGATGTTTGGGAAATGTTTATGTGAATTGCGGGGACCAGTTGCATTGCAGCACTGTATTAACATATTCTCACTTTTATTTAGTGAAATATTATTGGTATCAATATAAATGCAGAGAATTACAGGCAGTATAGAATAAAGACAGCCTAGGAAATGGTACACAGACACGACAGTATGAAAACTTTGATTGACAAAAAACTCTTTGCAATTTACCTCCATAAAATTGAAATGTTACACCAATGCCTTTAATGAGAAGATCCCTTCCAGCTTAAATCAGAGTAGTTCAGCGAAAAGTAGAAAGTGTAATGTTTTAAGAGACTGTTTAAGAAGTCAGTGACTTAGATCATTGTCATTATAACTGACTACTAAACAAACTACCTGAGTTCAGTATGAAGGCTATGCCATATGGGAGAAAGATAACCTGAAGAACATATTCTCATTAATATGGCATTCACCATAAAGACATCCTGGAGGTATAATGAACTGAAAAAATATCCTAAACACATATAAAAAGGCCTTAGTTCAGGACTTAAAACAAGAATTAATGAAAAACATGATATTCAGATCTTATTAATACCATGGGATCCTGATTTGGTACAAAACATGCTTTATTTTTTAGCTTATGGGGTATTTTTTTAATCTGTCATTTTTCTGCACAGGACATTCCTCAGCCCACCGTCACTGCAGCATTTAAAGCTTGCCATTAAACTGAGACACTTGGATTTTGCTCTGAAACTGTAATGAAATTACAGATGTCTCAAAGAAACAGTATGGTTGTACATGGTTGCTCAGCCTGTAATCTCTGAGCATAACATCATAAATCTTCCATTTCTACAGGACAGCCACTTGAGAGCAGAGTCAAAATCAGATTGATAAGCTCTGCTGTGTTCCTCTGAGACCTCTGAGACATAACTGCAGAAAAATCTTGTAAGCAGCATTTAGCATGTGCAGGTCCATCTCACAGGTGTTTGAATAGACATAAAGGCCATTACAGCATATACCATATAAAATAACACTAAATCATTGCTGTTTTATTTCAAGTTTGTTAGTTTGGGAGAATAAGCCAGTAATTATATAGGCTTTCTTGCTACAGGCAGTAATGCAACATGAAAGGGCAGAACCATTAATGTAATATGGATAAAACAACAGTTAAGATGCAGCAAATTATCAAATTAGCAACAACTAAAAATAGAAATTTACTAAAAACTCATGACAAGTGAAAGGGCATATGAAAGCTTTAAGTGCTAAAGAAACAAATAGGGTTCTGAGATGCACAAACATTTCCTAGAATTAGTGTTACTAAAGCAATTGTGACCTCAGGTTAAAAATAAGTAGACCTCCAAGTAGACCTCCACATTTGTCTCAGTTGCTACTGTAATTGACAGGTTGCTATCTGATCTGATTCAAAGGTGTGAGTTTGTCAGGGACAGGAATGCATGAGATGTGTTCAGTTTACTCAGCATGATGTATGTCCACTCTTGCTTCTGTCCTTAAGGGTACTTGGCTTTGTGACTGCAGTTGATTATACATCAGAGTACTGATTAATGCTAGACAGTTTCCAAAACACAATCCTTGCAGACTGCACAATAAGCATGTTAACCTTTCTGAGACAGAGAAAAACTGCATAAGATTACTGTGTGGTATGTTTATTCATTATTGATTTGTTTGTATGTTAATGTATGAATTACTTATGTATAGATTTTACTTATGTATGCTAAGCTCATATGGCATATGCCAGTTAAGACATTGGATGCAATCCAAAACAGATCATCAGTAGAAAAATAAGAGGCTGAAGTTACAGACAGATAATTCACACACCATTGTCCAGTCTGTTCCTGGATTGCCTCAGTCATGGAATATGAACAGGATGATACACCATTACTAAAAGGTGGGTTAATGTATTCCATAGGACAAACTTCTTTTAGCTGCGTACATAATATTGAAGAATCTTGGGGAGAGCTCGCTGGAAAGAGACAGACTAGCAATGACATTTACAGCTCAGCCTTGTAGCATTTGCTTTCTGCATTAATGTAGCATTTGACAAACATAACTGAAGAGATGAAAAATATGTCCTCTGTGAGAAAAATCAATTATGCATAAGTCTGCTGATCCTTGTATTTGTCAGAACAGTCACCATAAAATCACTTGAAAGTGTTGCTTGCTTCTGCTGAGTTACACTTCAAAAACATCCATTCATTTCATGTTTCCACATTTTACTTTACAAGTTTATTTTGCAAGTGGACATATCAAAGAAGTGAACAAGCACCAAAGATGTGCGAGTCCTGACAAAATGGATTAAAGCTGCAACAAAAACAAAGAATAACTTTGTCAGAATGGAAATGTAGTTAGATATACATGTACTATGTTGCTTATAAATTACATACTTTTCAAACTGCCTGATAAATTGGTTAGCAAGGTGATGACATTAGCTTAAATCTGCATAAACAACAGATGGCAAGTTTCTTGTATCACAGTGTGAAACTTACTGGCCCTGTTAAAGAGAAGAACATACAAAAACCTGAAGACATTTCTTGCGTGATTATTGAAGTAAATCCTAGTGATATTTTGCAGTCAAAGAATGAATGTGTACGTATGCTAGTTGGATAGAGAAAAGGCTAGATTCAATAAACTCTACATGGCTAACCATGACATGCACAAAGTAGCCTGCTAATTTGTATTCAGTAAGCGGCTCTGCATGGTGTGTGGAGCTGCACAAAAGTACAGTTGTGTACACTTACCATAAATGTAGATGTTCGAGTGTATTCACTGTAGTAGTCATTACATTTGAGTTATCTGCTTGCAGGTAGCCCTCAGTCGGCCTGATTATCAAAGTCTTGGGTCCTGCGTCGGTTGCTGTCTCATCTTCCATGATGTCAGGTAGTCAGGGTATAAAGCATGTAGCCAATGCCATTTTATCAGTTTTTCTTGCCCCAGTTGTCAGCTGCCCCCATAATGGGAAGCAATTATATACAAGATTATACCTCCAACAAAAAGCAAATACACCAGAAAGCTTTAAGCATAGTAAACAATAATAGAGGTATAGACAATATAAGTCAGGGGGCTGGAGGGAGGGTAACCAGGACTGCAACAGTGAATACACTCAAACATCTACATTTATGATAAGTGTACACAACTGTACTATGTTCTTCGTGTTTCACTGTTACAGTCATTATATTTGGGTAGATTCCCAAAGCTAAGGTTTGGTGGAGGAATTTAAATAGAATTAGGATCAGCTATAAGGCCCTGCAAGACTGCAGAGGCAAAACCAGCTCTGGATTTAGAGAAAATTGGCAAATGATAATGCTTGGAGAAAGTATGTACAGAACTCCAGGTAGCAGCTTCTAGGATGTCCCTTGTAGGTACGCCCCTGAGAAAAGCTGTAGAGGTAGATGCAGCCCTGGTTGAATGGGGTCTGATGCCCTGTGGGATAGGTTTTCCATGGTGCTTATAGCAGAAATGAATGCAGTGGCCTATCCATTTTGAAATGGTTTGCTTTGAAATAGCTTTCCCCTCTGTCCCTGCAGCAAATGCCACCAGAAGCTGTTCAGATTTCCTTTGAGGTTTAGTCCTGTCCAAGTAGAATCTAAGTTGTCTGTGCACATCTAAGGAGTGCAGTATCTGTTCTCCTTTGTTCTGTGGGTTCATAGGTTCATAGGTTGGTACTAGGCTATCGGCTCTAGGGCCTATACAAGCCTAGCCATAACAATTCCCTGGCTATTTCTTCCCACACTATTTACTTCCCTGGACCCCTGTCTAGCAAGGTGACTGACATGATCCCCAGGGTGAATTTCCTTTCTCCCATCCAATCATCAAGGTTACTTTTGAAGAGAGCCAAAGAGTTGCTCTGATTGACATGTATGGGCAGTTTATTCCAGAGTCTGGGGAGTCTCTAGGTCAGGAATCTATCCCACCAGCATGTTTTGTTTATTGTGATGACAAGATTTAGATCCCTGGAGCATGTGGCTCTGATGGATTGGGATTTCTTTAAGTGTAGCATGTCCAACAGCTCTAAGTTTGACAAGGCCTTGTATGTTAAGCAGAGATCACCTCGGAGTAGATGATATGCGACAGAGTATAGCTGGAGTTTTTTAAGGTGGTCAGCATAAGTCATCTGCTTTAGGCCTGTGATTCTTTTAGTGAGGCATTTCTGCAGCCTTTCCAGTTGTTGCAGATGTCTTGAGAGGTACATACCAAATGGGGCGTTGTATTCTATAATGGGTCTAATGAGGGATGAGTACAGTGGGACAATGACCTCCTTTTTTCTGGATGAAAAGCCCTTAGTGATGAGGTGTGCCACATAGAAGGATTTCCAGACTGTTGTGGGGATGTGGTTATTGAAGGTGACCACTGTCCACCTGTGTCCCTAAGTCTCTGATCACACTTTTGGTGTTTAGTGTACTACCACCTATGTGATAATTCATGGGTACATGTTTTTTCCCATAGGGGATAACTATACATTTCTTGGCATTGAGCTTAAGCCCATTGCTCTGGCACCAAGCACCTGTTTCTGTAAGGCCCTTTTGTAGAGTATCCACATCATTTGGGGATTCAATAATGGCTCCCAGTTTGCAGTCATCTGCAAACTTTGTTAGCCAGAGTCCCTTAGTGTTGGCCTGTACTTCAGAGAAGTAGATACCGAACAAGAGAGGTCCCAGGACTGAACCCTGAAGTACTCCACTTGTCACTTGTCTGGAGCTGGATTTGGAGTCATCTACTTTTACAGTGTGGGTTCTGTCAGTAAGCCAGTTGGCAACCCATCGAGTGACATAGGGATTAATGCCCAGCTCAGTAAGTTTATCTATGATTCCAGAGTGGGGGATGGTGTTAAAGGGCTTGGTGGGGTCCAGATAGGCTGTGTGGACTGCCTTACCCTTGTCCACGGCTCTGAAGACTGATTCGAAGAAGTCAATAAGGTTCAGGAGACAAGGTTTGCCCTTCACAAACCCAAACTGGGTGGGGTCCAGTGTTTAAAGGTTGCCAATGTCTTTGTTTATAAGTTCCATGATAATACGTTCCATGGCCTTGCAGATAAGGCTCGTCAGACTGATGAGGCAGTAGTTCCTGGGATCCAAGGTGGATCCCCCCTTGTGGAGTGGGATAACTGTAGCTGTGCACCACACATCTAGGAAAAAAGGTAGGCAAACGAATGGACTGATTAAGAGTCATACTGGATACCATCTTGGGCATGAAGAAGGGATTGGTTCTGAGGGACACCCTGTCCGCATGAAAGATGATGAAAGGCACCACTGCCATAAGGGCCTGTAATTCAGATACCCATCTTGCAGAAGTGATTGCTAAAAGGAAAGTTGTTTTCCAGGAAAGGAATTTTAAATCTGCAGTAGCAGCTGGCTCGAAAGGAGGAAGAGTGAGTTTCTCCAAGGCAAAATTAAGGTCCCAGGCTGGAGTTGGTGCTCTCCTGGGTGGCCTTAAATTTTGGCCCCTCTGAGGAACTGCTTGAACAGTGGGCGAGAAAAGAGGGGAGGCAGTGTGTTATAATGAGCTGAAATGGCTGAGGCATGGATTTTGATGGAGGAAAAGAACAAGCCCTTATGAAGCATCTCTGTCAAATATTGTAGGATCTGAGGCAAATTGAGCACTGCTGCACTCATCCCTTGAGATTGGTTCCAGGTACAAAATCTTTTCCATTTTGCAGCATAAGATTTTCTAGTACTAGGCCTCCTAGCCTCCAAAATGATATCCATCACTGATTTGCTGAGGGGTGGTAAAGGAGAGATTAGGTAATTAGCCAGGCTGCTAGGTTCAGGGTTTGCAGCTGAGGGTGCAGAATCTGGTTCCCTTGCTGAGACAACAGAGAAGGAGTCTGAGGCAGGTGCCAAGGGGCCAAGCGTGACATACTGCACATGAGGGGGTACCAGTGTTATCGTAGCCAGTCTGGTGCAATTAAGATCGTCCTTGGCTTGTCCTGTTTGATCTTTAGTAGTACTGTGGAGAGCAGAGGCAGAGAAGGAAAGGTATAAACTGATAGGTTTTTCCAGCTGAAGGATAGAGCATCCACTTTCCAAGCTAGTTTGTGGGAAATCCTTGTGCAAAATTTGTCCAATTAATGGTTCTGGGGGGAGGCAAACAGATCTATATCTGGGCTCCCCCATTTTCTTGTCAACATGTTGAAAATCCTTGGTTCCAGTTTCCACTCGTGTGGGTCCATAAGGTTTCTGCTTAGTCCATCTGCCAGTGTGTTTAGTTTTCCTGGCAGGAATTGAGCTTGTAGATTCACTTGGTAGCTCAAGGCTGTGTTCCACAATGCCATGGCTAGTCTGCAGAGGGGGTAAGAATAGGTACCCCCATGCTTGTTTAAGTACCACATGACCGTGGTTTTGTCTGTCTTTACTATTAGTTGTCCTGGAAAAATGTGGTCCTTGAAGGATGTCAGAGCATTCTGTATAGCTAACATTTCCTTTTGATTTATGTGTAGGTGCATTTGACTTGGGTTCCATTTGCCCTGAATGCACTTCCCTGCCAGGTGAGCCCCCCCATGCATAGTCTGATGCATCTGTTGTCAAGGTTTGGGCGGCAGGGGGTAGTGTGAATGGTAGTCCTTTGTTTTGGTGGCAGGCCTCTGCCCACCAAAGGAACTCTAGGCGTAGGCAAGGTATGATAGGAATCATTGCTTCTAGATCCTGTGAATGTTGACACCATAGGCTTTTGAGATGCCATTGCAGTTTCCTCATATGCAGTCTTGCATATGGAATTAGAAGAATGCAGGAGGCCATGAACCCCAAGACTTGCAGTATTCGCCTTGCAGTTAACTGGGCTTTTGTGGCAACTTGTTTGAAGTAGGTTGTCAAAAGAATCTGCTTCTCTGGCATGAGGAAAGCCATCTGGGAAGTTGTATTCATAGGTTCATAGGTTCATACTTGGCTATCTGCCCTAGGGCATTTATAAGCCTAACCAGAGTGTGTGTGGCTTTCACCACCCCTTAGGATGAGAATACTATACCCATTAGTTTGCTGTGCCTCTGTCCAGCAGTGATACAGAGATGATTCCCGGGGTAAACCTACGATCTCCCATCCACTCGTCAAGATCAGAGTCAGTGAGGGGCTCTGCCTCACATGGACTGGGATTCTGTTCCATAGTGTAGGGAGTCTCTGGGTGATGAATCTGTCCCTCCAGCACATCCTATTTATATCTGTGTTGAGGTTTAAGTCTCTTGCTCTTGTGGCTCTGGTGGATTTGGATTTTTTGAGGTGGAGCATGTCCATTAATTCCGGGTTGGACATGGCCTTGTATGTCAGGCACAGATCACCTCTGAGCAGACTGAATAGAGCTGGAGTTTCTTCAGTCGGGCATCATGACATATGTTTGAGCCCTTTATCCTTTTGGTGAGGAACTTTTGGGGTCTTTCCAACTGCTGCAGGTGTCGGGTAAGGTACATTCTGAATGGGGCGTTGTACTCAATCATTGGTCTGATAAGTGAAGAGTACAGCGGTACAATGACCTCTCCTGATCTGGATGTGAATCCCTTCATGATCAGGTGGGCAATGTAGAAGGTCTTCCTAACCACTTTGGCAATGTGAGTGCCAAAAGAGAGGTTACTGTCAACTTGGGTCCCCAGGTCCCTGATAACTTCTTCCGTGTTTAATGGATTACCACCTATGTGGTAATTAGGGGTTACCTTGTTTTTCCCAAAGGGTATGACTATACATTTTTTTCGCATTTAGCTTAAGGCCATGGCTCTGGCACCAGTTATCCATTTCTATGAGACCTTTCTGGAGGATGTCTGTGTCTGCTGGAGTGTCAATTATGGTGCCCAGTTTGCAGTCATCTGCAAATTTTGTCAGCCACAATCCCCCTATGTTTGCCTGCACTTCAGAAAAATAAATGCCGAACAAGAGGGGCCCAGGACTGAGCCCTGTGGGACACCGCTTAGAGTCTGACATGGCACCAGCAACTCTAACCCTGTGTGTTCTGTCCTTGAGCCAGTTTGCAACCCATCTTGTGACATATGGGTTTACATCTAAGCTGGTGAGCTTTTCTATGATGCCCGAGTGGGGTATTGTGGCTAGGTCAAGGTAGGCTGTGTGAACTGCCTTACCCTCATCGATGGCCTTAGTGACTGTTTGAAAAAGTCGACCAAGTTCAAGAGGCAGGATCTGCCCTTGACAAAGCCAAATTGGGTAGGATCCAGTGTCTGTAGGTCCCCAATGTCTTTATTTATGAGTTCCATTATGATCCTCTCCATAGCTTTGCAGACAAGACTCGTCAAGCTTGGGCGGTAATTAGAAGCACTGCCTTTGTGGAGTGGGACCACAGTTGCCGCCATTCTTTGGGTACATATCCTGTAGTAAGGCTAAGATTAAACAGCAGCCTTATGTGTGGGTTTAGTTCCTCATTGAGTTCGTAGCACACAGCCGGGGACACCGTCCGGTCCCATTGATGCTGTGTTTTTGCTTTAGAGAGCAGCTCTCACCTGGGCATCTGAGATGTTTGGGAGGCTAGACTCTGGTGGGATAGATATTTCTCCTTTGGGGGAGGAGGAAGAAATTTGCACTGAACCTGTCTGCCAGTATGTTGGCAATGTCTGTGGGTTCAGTGATTTTTTTATCATTTTGGACTAATTCTGAGCATATCTGGGAGTTTCCACCCAGGTTTCTAACATAGCTAAAGAAGGCTTTATGATTGTCTTTTGTGTCATTAGCAATTTTTCTCTCAAAGTTGGCCTTGGATGATTTTATGAGTGATCGTAGTTTTTTGCTAGTATTGATCAGAGATACCTTCCTTTTTGGGATTTTGCTCTGTCATGTAGTAGCTTTCTCCTCTTGTTGTAGAGTTTGTTTATGGCTGGAGTCCACCAGACCGGGTGCCTGCCTTTGGTGGAAAGGGTCTTGATTTTATTAGGGATTGCTTGATCCATACATTCCTGGAGGTGCTCGTAGAAGGCATTTGTAAGGGTTTCAGCAGCGTGGGTTGTGGTTTCCACTGGCTCGGGGGCCTTGAAGGATACCACTCCAGTCTTAAGAAGTGTGAAGTTTGCTTTTGAGAAGTTCTTCACTGTGGTCTTTTGCTGGGGTGGAGGCGGATGTGGATCTCCAGTGAGATTAATTTATGGTCTGATCTCACCAATGAGGGATATAGCATTTTGTCCCCATGTTTGTGATGATCAGGTCTAGTATATTTTCTCCTCTTGTGGGAATGGTGACTAGTTGTTCCATAGCATTTGAGTTTATGAACTCAAGGAACCTTTGGGTGTTGGGGCTTGAGTAATGTTCCCAGTCTATGTTTGGGTAGTTGAAGTCACCCAATATGATGGTGTTTGGAGAGACATTCATACTCTCCAGTGTCTTCAGGAAGGCTGTGTGGGTTTCCTGAGTTTGAGAAGGTGGTCTGTAGCATGTTACAAACTGTAGGGCAGTTTTACCTATGGTTAATTGCACCTGGATGATCTCCGATGCCACTAACCTGGAGGTGTGGGCATCCTTTATGAATATGGATACTCCTTTTGTGGTTCGGTCCAGATTTTGGGGCATGATATGAGGTATAACCTGATAGTGCTGGGGTGCTCTCAGGAGCCTTGAACCAGGTTTCAGTCACAGCACAGACATCGATGTTCTCCATACTGAGGAGGGCTTAGAGGGTGTGCATCTTGAGGTTTAGACTTGGCATTGAGCAGTATTACCCTTAGTTTTTCTCCATTTTGTTTTCTAGGGGTTTATCATTTGAGTCTTGCCTAAAAGGCACTATGGGGTGGCAAGAGCCTTTGCCAATATCCGGAAGCCCAGGGGTGACAGGTGCAAGCTGTCCCTTGTGTCAAGCATGTCATCCCAGGCAGACAGACATTGGATCCTTAGAATGACATCAGTAATTAAGCCAATTATTAAAGCTGATCATTTTGTCTCTGTATTGTGGCATCATTCTTGGTGAGGGTAGGATACTGCTCAGGGTCAGGTCATACCGGCCTGGGCTACATAATCTGAGAGCTCCTCTATGTCTCTTTTCATGTAGTTCAGGGGCATGGACAATGACTGAGTCATACTTGTACTTGCTGTGGAGTGACCTGAGTGCTTGTTTATGTGGCGGATTCTAGCGCCTGACAGGCAGCTTACTGTGATCTTTTCCTTGTTCAGTCTGGTGAGTGGGACGCCAGTGTGTCTGACTATGGAGTCACCTATAACAAGTGTGTCTGGCATTGTGTTTGGCCTTAAGGGCTGTGACTGTTTAGCACACTGACTTTGAGAACTATGTGTTGCATGTCTTATGTCTTGAGGTGGCAGTTGCTTGGGTGTCTGCTTTGGGGCCTCTAGTTTTGGTAGATTTTGATCAGTGCCTGAGTATGTCTTTGTGTGTTTATGTGTTTGTTTTGCAGTTGTGATAGTTCTATGTGAAACTGGGTTTGTGGTGCGTGGTTTCCTTCTCCTCCTGTCTGGTCTTGCCAGTCCTGAGTTGAGAGAGCTCAGCCTCCAGTTTGGCTATATAGTTGCATCTCTCACATGTATTTGTGTTTTGTGGGAGAAGGAGGGTTGTCTGTGTACATGAGGCAATTGTAACATTGCCTCAAGAATTTACCAGCTGAACAGGAGAGGAGGCTAGCAACTGACCGACATGCTAGAAAAAGTGAAAAGTTTGCTGTGTAACTGAGTCAGAAGGGACCTATAGGGAAATGGGTACTAAGGGGATTCTAGGCTAATGTAGTACTTTGTTTAGTATACAAGTACTTTACCTATATAAAAATGCTTTAGGAGCAAGTGCTGAGCTTTACCTATATAAAAATGCTTTAGGAGCAAGTGCTGAGCTTTTGAGATAGAGAATAGACTGTTTAGATTGCAAGTAGAGAAGTTCTAAGGGAAAATTGAAAAGCAGAGATGGTGCTCTATGGGCATTGAAAGAGCTAGGAATTGACCCAAAATGGCCAATAGACTACAAGTTTCTGGCTGGAACCACTGCTCTAGGGACAAATAGGCTGCTCAGTGTTCCCCACTCCCACTGGTGAACAAAGAAGCTTCCCTTTATCCAAATAAGGATATGGAATAGCACAGGAACCAAGCCAAAGCCCAGAGATCAGCAAACTCTGAAGACTGGACTATTCTAGTTCAGTAAGGGAATACAAGATTTTTTTTTTTTTGTTTGTTTTTTTTTTTTTTTGCAGAAAACAGAGGAAAAACAGACAGTAAATGCTATAAATGCTTGAATGTGTTAGCCTACAGGTAAGATTAAACAACAAATAACTTTTTTAAAAGTGCAAAACAGTTAATCAACACAAAAAACAGTTTAAATAGAATGCAGAGCTGTATAAACAGGCGAAAATGCAGTCGCTAAGCAGTAAATAATCAAAAAGCCAGAAAAAAATACTTAAATCAGGAAAAAGTCACTCTTTTGCTCTCTGCTGCTTGTAGAACTCTGCAGGACACCAGCTTGCTCCCAGGAATATAATTTGTTGACAGGGTACCAGGTGTGATTTCATTTCATTTATGGTGTACCCCAGACAAGTCAATACCCTTTGAACAAAGGTTAGATGATTCAAAAGTATGTCCTGGCTTTCTGCCTGAATTAGAGAATCATCCAGGTATGGGTATACTTGAATGTTTCTTTGCCTGCGAAATGCAATGACTGGAGCTAGGCACTTTGTGAAAACCCTGGGCACAGTAGATAAGCCAAAGGGCAGTGCAGAGAACTGATAATGCATGAAGCCTGCTTTGAAGTGTAGGTATCTTCTGCAAGAATCCCTGATAGGGATGTGCAGGTATGCTTCTTTTAAGTCTAGTGTTGCTAGCCATGGATCTTTGCCTAACATAGGAAGCAGCTGGTGAAGAGTCAGCATCTTGAATTTTGGAATCACCAGAAAGGTATTTAGAGTAGAAAGGTCCAGGATAGGATGCCATGTATTGCCTTTTCTGGGTACCAGGAAAAGTCTCGAATAGAAACCTTGTTCCTTTTCCTCTTCTGGTACCAACTGAATAGCCTCCATGCTTAAAAGAGAGTACTTGATTTTGGGCCTCTGCCCACTGATTTGGGGGTAGATCTGGTCACCTGCTTGGTGGTAGTAAGGTGTGGAAGTGAAATCTGTGTCCTTGGGACACTATATTTAAAACTCATTTGTCCTCGTTAATGAGTTCCCAGTTTTTTACATGCAGACCAATCTTTCTGCTTACAGGTGCATTCAGTTGAGAAGTGCTTAGAAATTTTAAAAGCAAGTCATTGCAACAGTTTTCCATAGGGGGAGTCTTACTACTCCCTGATTTGGGTGTGGAAACCCCCCACTGTTTAGTCTTGTGTGTCCCCTGGGACTGAAACCTGGGGTTTCTGCTGTGTCTAGGTTTGGCTTGAGAAGACCTGGAAGGGGCTGGAAAGGACCAATTCATAGAGAGCCAGTGCCTACTAAATTTAGGAGGCTGAACTTATAAGAAATTTTTAACAGTTTGCATAGATTTAGCTTTATCTTCCATCTTTTTAAGAACTTCCTCAGCCTTGTTGCCAAACAGGTGGTCCTGATTTAAGGGAGCATCCAGCAATTTAGCTTTAACATGATCAGACAAAGATTGCTCCTTAAGCCAAGCATGCCCTCTGAGCACAAACCCAGTAACAGCAGCCCTGCAAGAGGCCTCTAATGAATCAAATCCACATTTCAAAGTATGTTTTCCAACCTGTTCAGCAGAATGCATTAAGTCTTGTAATTCTTTATTTTCCACACAGTCAGGAATCAACATAATTTTCTGTTTAAGCAATCCAGTAACATGTTGCTGATACTTTAACATATGAAACTGGCAGTTTAAAGCCCTAATGGCTAAGGTTGCAGAAGTGTAAACCTTCTTACCCCATCTATCCAGTGCCCTGGAGTCTCTATCAGAAGGGGTAGGATTTTAGTAGTAGAAGCCTTAATGCCCTTGGGCCCCTGTGAAATAGTCTCTGGATCCGCAATAAGATTTTTAAAAAGGAACTTGTGTGACTTAGGGACCCTGTAATATCTGTCAGGTTTTCTGGGAGCAGGAGGCATGGAATCAGGGGCCATACTAGATTCCGAAAAAGCATCATCAACAATGTCTAGTACAGGAGGAATAGCTAAAGGCCTATGCTGAGGCAGGAGTAAAAACTCCCTAAGCCTCTTTTTTGAATCAGAAAAATCCTGGCATTCCCAGTGGAAATGCTCCCTTAGAGCATGTAAGGTTTTACCAAAAGAAAAATCCTCTGGAGGGGAAGCAGAGGGAATAGAGTCCTCTGCATCAGAATCCTCATAAGTAGATAAGGGCAAATCCAGATCATCAGAAGAATCAGAAAAAACAGAATCCTGGTCAGAGGATTCATAAACAACTTCAGTCCTAGGTCTCTTAGAAGGGGGGGATTGGCTTCCCCTGATTAGAGTTATTAGATCTTCAGCCATTCTTATAATTTGTTTTTTAGGCATAGAGGCCTGAGCATGTGGTCTGGGCGTAATTTTTTTAGGCATGGTTCAAGATTTAGGCCTAAGTGAAGAAGGAGGCGTCGGTTTAATATGCAAGTCCATAGGCCTGAATACACCCTCAGATGCCGGTGCCTGCACAGCGGCTCCGGACCCATCCAAGGTAGAGACATCCACAGGTTCCATAGTTGAAGCATCTCACTGCATACCGGACTCAGAATGGGTCTCAGTAGAGGTTTGCGAATCAGACGTAGTGGGTATCAGGGGCTGCGAAAGCACCTCATTGAGTACCGGCGAACTGGCAACTGGCTTAGGACAAGCGTCATCAGAAGTTTTGGATCTTGACGGCCTGTCTCTGTCCTTATCTTTGCATTTTTTTCAGAATCCCGGTAGTCGGATGGCTAACCAATGACAGGATAATTAAACTGAGAACCAAAATATTTAGAGGCAAAAATATACCGACGATGGATAGTGCACTGATTAAATAAAGCACAAAACCAACAGCAAGGTACATCATGGTCAGGGCCTAGGCAAGGAATACAGTACGAATAAAAATCTTTATGAGGTATTTGCTTTCCACAAGTAATGCAATTATTAACTTTTACTGACATTGGTAAGGAGCAAGAAAATGTTTCCCCAAGTTAGTTGAACACTTCGGTTCTGAAACTCAAAAACGAAAATTTCAGGAGTCAGCCGACCAGCACTTGCGAACTGCTTCTGCTTCGGGCACCGCACGGCAAGAAAGACTGATAAAATGGCATCAGCTGCATTTTTTATACCCCTGACTGCCTGACGTCATGGAAGATGAGACAGCAACTGACGCAGGACCCAAGACTTTGATAATCAGGCCGACTGAGGGCTACCTGCAAGCAGATAACCCAAATGTAATGACTGCAACAGTGAAACATGAAGAATATCATGGTAAACATCATGGCATGCTAATTCTAGTATAGGTAGCTGAACTGTATGCTAATCAACAAATCAAAGATGGAGGAGCTATTCAACAAGCTATAAAGCAATCATGTAAACTTAGTGTAGGTTTTGGCCTTGATTTCCAAAACGTATTGGAAAACAGTCACAGAAACTACACTACATGTAAAGAATGTTAAGGGCTGCTGCTGCTTGTCAGTATGTGTATGTGCAACAGGCTCAACTCTATGCTGATAGACCTCAGAGAAGAAGGAGAAGGGTGTTTAGACACCATTTAAATTTTCATAGTCTGCATTAGGTGGAAGTAGTAGAGTGCTACAGGGTGGCTAGAGACACACTACAGGAGCACTGCAACCTCTGTTGTCTTCAACTGAAAGCAAGGGCAAACTGAAGGGAACCAATACCTCTGGAGACTAAGGTATGTGTAGCACTTAGAAATTTAGCTACAGGAACCTTTCAGACACCAACATGGGACATGCTGGGGGTGTCACAGGCATCAGCATCCAAGATCCTACATCAGTTCCTGAATGCTGTGTTACAGCATGCCAGTGACAACATACATTTTCACTGTATCCCAAAGATAGAGCTACAACTATGCAGGATTTCTACCCCATAGTACACTTCCCTGAAGTCTTGGGTGCCATAGACTGCTTGCACATTGAGATCAAAGCACCACACAGGGAACAGAGAAGGGTCTACATAAGCAGAAGGCTTCCTCTCCATTCACTGCCAGGTCATGTATAATGCTAAAGGAATCATCCTGAATGTGTGTGCTGGTATCCCCAGCAGTTACTACAACTCCCATGTCTGGCACAACTCTCAACTCTACCAGAGGTTTTCCATGGGAGATATCCCACAAGGTCATTTGCAGGGTATGAACTCATGCCATGGCTGTTGATGCCCATCAGAAATACACACCCACCCATCAAATGCTATAATAAGGCACATGCTCAAACAAGAAATATCACAGAGCATGTGTTTGGGCTGCTGAAGTCATGGTTCGCTAGATACATAAGGTGGGCCCTAAAGTATGATCCCAGAACTTGTGCTGAAAGTTTCTCTGTCTGTCCTATCCTTCACAATATTATCCTGAGATAACAGCTTCGACAGGAACACCAAGGGCAAGGGGCACACATCCTACACCACTGGCAACGTCACCACAGCCACATGCAAATGAAGACTCAGAGGGGAACCACCAGCTGCTGTGGGTGTAGGTAGACACAGGTGTGCACAATATGCCCTTGCCTGGCCAAGAGGCAACAGCACACATGCTGACCACCTAAGGGGTAAAAATGCTCACAACCTTTACTTACCCATGTAATAGCTGTGTACTTATAGCATCACACAGAATTAGCCCCAAATTAAAACAGGTGTGACTGCAGGACTATCAAGGTAAGTGTTGAACTTGGAACAGGAAAATAAATGGATAAGAGCACATGTGAATGGCAGATCCTTGCATACCATTACTTGCTAATGTACCTAGATAGAAGTTGTGGTTTTTCAGCAATGACTTCAGTATGTTGCAGGATTGCCTTATGTTAACACATCTGCTATTTATCAACTGATAGGTCTCATGCATCAAAAATACACACAGTACAAAAACCTGTAAGAAAGCAGTACAGTTTTCAAAATAGCATCGCAACCACATAAGCATTCAGTCAGGTATGCACCCTGTGCATCAAAAAAAAAAAAAAACATATGTATCTCTGAATCCAAAAGATAGAAACAAGGATATGGCACAGTTACCATCATTTGCAGAGAGTGTTGGAGGGGGGCTGACAAAAAAGGTAGAGAGTGCATGTGAGTAAGAAAAACAGGCAGGTAGCAATTTAGCTAATTATCAAATGACCAATGAGACAGAATGAGCTGCAAGCCTCATGAATGACCAGAGTACCTGTTATGTGTTTGTGTGTCTGTATAGGCACCCACGGTGAAACATGTATGTGTGAATGTTTGCAGGAACACAACCAAACTCACTGCTAGCTGTATTTCCTGGCATGTTGGACAGGTAGGAGCTATGCATAGTAGAGGTAACAGTTCATCACTGTTGCCCCTGACTGCAAGAACTGGCTCTGTCAGGTGTTGCAGTGGCACGTCCATGCCCATGTTCAGATGTGCTAGCACTACCTGAACTTGAATGATGTGTACTGGATGAGCTCTCCTCATGACTAAGCCTAGGACCATGACACCATGGCCTACCACATCTAAGTGTGAACACCTTAACTACTGATGGAGCAATGGAATTAATGCCACTATGGGCATGGCCATGTTGGCCAAAAGCCGATGCTGATGCTGACCTACGTCCATGTGGATGCTGTTCCTCTCCCAGCAGAAGTTTCATCACAGACACTGCCTATTCCATCTTGTCATTCACCAGATCCACTGAATCAGCCACATGGTGGAGACAGTCATGCATGTAAGCCTGTGCCACATCTACAGTCATAAGCATAACCTCGAAGGCCCTAGCAGAAAATGCCTGTGCCTCCATGATGGCCCTAAACATTCATCAAGTGGCACATAATGGTACACTACAATCAGGTGGAGGGTGGACAGCAGGCCTCCTCTGAGCACCCCTAACAACTATCCTGCATGGCACCTCACCACACACTTTGGCTACAACCAGAAACAATTGACAGTGAAGCCACAGTAACCACATCACCTTGATCAAGTGTCTCAACCTCCACTTGTCCAGTATCTGAGGGCTCAGTGGAATAGGTATGTGTAGGCATACTGACTGTGGCTGATGGAAATTCAAGGGATGGCTAAATGTCAACCACAGTGTCAGATTCAACCTCTGCACCCCCTGGCTGTGCCTCTGTTTTGCCACCATCATCATCATCAGAGCCTACCGATATTCTGACATCAGGTAGTAAGAGTCCTACACTTCCACTGTCAGGATCACCTGTGATAATAAGAAACAAGCACAGGAATGTAATTACTACTAGACTAAATATTAAAAAGAATTTATATGATAAACTAACAGCGGTCCCACTATCACAGATGGTACAGCAATACAAACAGTCATTACACCCACCTCACACATACAGATAAATGTGTATATCTGATGAATGGTCATCAATAAGCAAAAAAAACATTTGCTTACCATGTGCAGATGATGCCACACTTTGTCGGGAGGATGGTCCTGGAAGAAATGAAGCAAGAGAAAGACAGCAATTAAACATCACATAGGGAATAACACAGGAGGACAGTGAGTATGGAATTGCCTATATGTCCTGTAAGAATAATTGTAACTGAAGCTTGGCTGACACATCCACCCACAGCTCATGTGTAATGAACAACTGTGTCATATAAGTCCATTAACTTTGTGACGTCTGGTTAATATCCCACTGGACTACCACTAATAATGTGAAATGCCCCACTTAAAACCCAGGTCAGTAATTAAGGAGCCTCAATCCTCACTCCTCACTACTGACTCCAATATGGGAGCATCATGGAAAACACAGAGCACAGAGCACACAAGAGTAAAAGTTCCACAATTTCCCTTAAGAGCACAACAGGAATATGTTCTTTTTTCTGGGACTGGGCTATATACCTCTGTCTACCCCAAATGTAATTCCTTATCATACACTTCAGAGCAATATTTTCCAGTTTAAGACCTCAGACTCACTCACACTCAAAATAAATTTAAATCTCACACACTCAAAACACTTATGGGAAGCCTGACACGATTTCCAGCTACATCCTCTCACTAATACAAATAGTAAATGATGCTACTAGAGTCAGTCAAATGGTGATCAATTATTAAAAATTTAATATCAAAATAAATGATAGCTATGACCAGAAGCAGCCAGGCATTCGAGGTGACCAGGGGAGTATCAAACAGGTATAAGCACTCTCTAATCTCTAAAGAACACACTGATTGTCCAGCCACAAGGTAAAGTAATGAGAAACTTTTAATAATAGGTAAAATGATTACAAGAATGCAAATCAATCATTTTCAATAAATACCAGAATTCAATCACCAGAAATGTAAAATTAAATTGTAGCATAGAAGTCCATCATTTGCGAAAAACTCTTATCTAAATAACTAAACTTTCCTAATCTAACTAGAGAATACTGTCCCTGATGTAATCTAAAACATAACAGCAAGGCAAAGGCAGAATTACAGTTCTGGCAAGTCCTTTTTTCTGGGTATCTTCTGCACAGCTCTGTAACTGACTGTAACTCAAAACTAACTGCTGCTCTTCACAAACTGCTCAGCACTGTAACTGACTTTAGCAGTCTCTTTTATATAATTCAATTTAACAGTCTCAACTGTCTTATTTTTAAACTAACAGTCAGCTGTTTGAAAAAGTTCTGTTTCCCTGTCAATCAGCTGTTTAAATAATCACATAACAACCAGGAACATTCAAATTAAATCACCTACTGATCAGCTAATTCTCCACGGACAGTTTGTACTCCAGAATCTCCCTCACAAACATGTGCAATTATAAATGTATCAAAACACTGACAGATTCCTTAAACATTTTATATAAACAGGGAAATACTCAGTATTTTAAAAACCTATTCACATATTCACAATTAGACATGCTGGCATACAATACAAGTCCGTATGAGAATATTCACAAATCTCCTCCCAGACATGCTAACACAGATGATATTGTTTTCATTTTCTTCATAAACATATCAATAGGTACAATAAAAAAAGTACCCAGGGAAGTAGTACTAAAATTATATGTTTTACTATACAAGCAAATCTAGGACTTGCCATATGTAAGCTTACCTGGAAGCTACTCATGGGAAACAATTGTCCCCAAGGTTTGTCCAAACCAAGGAAATGCCAATTTAGTAATGTATTATGATTCCCACCAAAATATCAGGATGCCTACACATTTTCAAGAGAAAAACACTTGAAACATGCTTTTGTTGTGTCAACACACAAATGATAGGTGGCTCCCCACCCCCAAAACAACAAACAAATGAAGGTTTGTACAAATCAAGGAATACCACAGAATTACACTGATATATATGCTTTACACACAATTCAAAGTCAAAAGTTCCATTTTCTCCTGGATATATATATTGCTTTTTAAGATGTTACAAAATCTAGAATGTGTTTGAATAATACAAGCATATCTTACCAAAATTAGAAGCCTTCTGTTCAGATAAATCAACTTCAAAGGAACAGCAATCCTCTGTTTTGTCCAAATACACAAGTCACCTCACCTTCAACTTCCCTAGCTACACAGTTACCCTTTTATAGTGTAGATTTAGTCCCCTCATCATGGTAAAGATGCAGATAAGGTATGAACTCATTAGAATTGCTTAATACCAAAAGTATAACTTCATGTAGCAGACATAAACATAATGTAGGCTCTACAATACTGCTAGTTGCTTATGGCTTGCAACTGTGAATGATTAGTGGGAGAAAGAAGGACGACACAATAGCAATTCAGACTATTTTTCCTGCATTGGGTGTGTCACTCATGATATACTAACAAAGTGTAGAAGTAACTTTAGCAAGCTTTTAAATGGGACTAAACAACACAAATTTATCAATTTGTTCAATTGTAGCCAAACTCCCCTGCCTGTGCTGATAAATGTTTTTCACTATGTACTTTTCACCATACAGTTAAAGGAGAATGACACACAATGCACTATAGAAAGCATAGCTGAGATTAGAGCACAGATAAGGGAAGAATGAACACAATACAAATATAATTGAGAGCTGCATTTGTGCAAAGATATTCATAAATAGTTGTGTGGTCTCTCATTGCACTAAATATGTAAGCCATTGTGCTGCAAACAGCAGCTTGGATAATATTGACAGCATAAATTACACCTGTGAATCAACTGTGTGTATAGCCCACCTTGTAAAGAAATTGATGCACACAGGACATAAAATAGTTAGACCATGGTTCAAGTCTGACATTTTTTAAGCATAAAAGGTATTGATCATTTTTTACAGAGAAAAAGTATTTTCACTTTTGCCTGTTTTGTTTGTACATTTTTGACCTGTGCAAAAACATGGCTTACTGCTGCAGACAAAAAAAAGATATATTGTTACTTTTTTTACCTTTCTGCTCACAAAAATGCTAATTGGCATTGCGTGGCAGTCAGTACTCAAACACAACACCTGCAGACAAAAAAGAAACATTGTTACTTGTTTCACCTTTCTGTGCTTAAACATAATAACTGACATTGTGTGGCGGTCAGTACTCTGGACAGTACTAAGTGTAAAAAATACACCTGCTGCTTACCTTTCCCTGTGGTACAACACAGATGAGCCAGAGTTCTAATCCAACACACTCCAATTTTTATTATTGCTGTTCCACTGTAATATATATAAAAATAAGAATATAAAGAAAACTATACGTAACAATAACTATGTATAGCAGTTGATATCATATGAATTATATCTATGTGTAACTGGGGGTATCCTATCAATGTTTCTATAATTATTGTTTTTTTTTCCTGTCCTGGGATGGGAAATGTAACTAATGTGAAGTAAAATATATATTTTATTGTAATAAATTATTGTATTTGACATATAATGGTTCTAATTATCTTTTTTTCTTTTTTTCTTACTCCACCTCTTATCTGTCATTCTTTTATTTATATGTATGTGATCATACCATTCTGATGTCATAGTTTTCTGAATGCAAACAAAATTATTTCCAGCACAAGTAGGCCAATCTGGGTCTACTTTATTAACTCGAACGTTCAAAAGTTTGAATGCATAAAGAGCGACACATATGCATAGACCTCTTAAATGGTCAAAAGTTAATAAAGAAAAAAAATATGTATACAGGAGGGCAAGCCCACTTGCACCCCCCACATGGGGCGATGCTCTCCCACATGCTACTTAAATATACCAACTCTGAGATCGTACTACATTGAAGTAAACAGAAATCTCTACCTACAGTGATTTCTGTTTACAATTTTCGACGGCTTGCACTTTCAATACATATGGTTCGATCCATATGTATTCACGATGTTACGCTTTTGCATAAATAAAGTAGACCAAGCCAATCTCTGTGGCTCAGCCTGCTACTCCTCCAACTGCTACAGCACCAATGCCAAACACATCTGAGATGCAACCTAGCAGTATTGTTTCTGCAGCCCCTGCACTACCTGGGCCTTCAATATCAGTTAACATTGACCTGGCAGATGGTGCATTGGTTCCCTTCTGGATTAATGGTGGACTTTGGGATTAAATCACCCACCAGAAGCTGCCAGGCATGGCACATGAAGTAGCATTGGTGCATGCCTCAGCTATCTGGAAAAGTTGCTTATGGCAGTCCAGAGAAAAATCCAAACATCAAGCAATCCAAGAGGAAGATGAGGAAGGAGACAGTAATGACAGTCCTGAGGGTAAGGACTAAATTCTCACTGTCACCATGCTTGATGGGCAATGGCTTCAGATGTCCCCTCCCTATCCCCAAACATGGTGTCCCTCAACCTTTTGTGTCACTCACCCTCCCTGTGTCTGCCTTGCTTCTCCTGTTTGTTTGCCCCTGCTTCCTCAACTACCTTACTTACCAGACCCTGACATTCCTATGCCCCTTCCCCAACATTCATCCCTTTAATAAAAACAAAACAAAATGGGTACCTGTCCTACAAAACAAAATTTTGTTCCATACATAGCTCTCCACTTAGCAGATGCATCTTCTAGACACACTTGCTTCAATCCAATTGGCTATACAACATGATTGCATTATTGACACCAATCTGTGTTGTGGGGATAGCCCAAATTTATCTTATTTTATATACATGTTCAAATTACACTGTTGAAGAAGTGACTAGCTATGGTGCTTTCCTTATTCTGTCCTGCACATTCCTATATTGCTTCTCCTTTGTTCTTCCCCCACTTGTCCTCCATTTCACCACTTTCCTATCTACCCTATTTTCACACCTTTAATCTGGTCAAAAAATAGAATCACACACCATACACATGGCAGAAATGCCCTGTAATAAACCCCTTCATGTTTTGTCCTCTGCGTTTACATGGAGTTTGGCATCACACACCAATACCGAGTGAAGGTGAATGGGTCTTCATCTCCTATGGCAAAAAACTGGTGAGATCTTGCCACTGGCTGTATTAGTCCAGTTATCTCCATGCAATGCTGCTTAAACTCACTGGACTAAAGGAACACAGACTTAAAGCAGAGTAAAGGCAGTACTTTGAAAATTTACTCTGAGAGTTATTTAGATTGCTGAATGTATAAGAATGCAAATCCATATGTGTAGTGTTGGCATAAATCACTTGACTGATGTTTATTTTTATACAACACTTCACTGTAGTCATTGCTTCTCACATTTGCAGGAATTATCACATCTACATATGTAATGTCATACTGACACCATGTGTAAAAAAATATATATTTAGCTGGATTAGAACCCTGTGTCATTTGTGCACTGAACATGAGCTCAGTGCTCTTACACCTGCAGCTGCAGGGAAGCTAGGCAGCTGATGGCTGCCCTTCATCACTTAGCATGTTTGCGTGAAGGAAGGAGAACCAATAGAAATATGGGTCTATATTAGATCACTGAATGCTTAAAAAAGCAAACAGTGATTAATTGACCCTATGGAAGTGAAAGTTTCCAATTTCGAACTGTCAGAACAGCGATTTTTTTTCCTAGGGAAAAAAATCACTGTTCCAACAAAAAAAAAAAATACTTTAAACATTACATTAAGTGGGGGGCTTCGCTTCCCACACCCCCCTACTTAAATATACCAACTCCGAGACTGCACTACAGTGCCAAAAATGGCAAAATAATGAAGTGGCCAAGAAAATTCTTTCCCAGGGAAAGAATTCGCTTAAAAGCCGCTTCGATATTTTGCCATTTCAGGCTTTTGAGTTAGACCAAAATGCATTCGAAAGAATGCATCTTTTGTCTTCTAATAGGGAACCTGGAAATATTACTATTTTCACATTTAGCAGAGAACCGCGTTTGCTCATCACTTAACTCTGTGCAAATGGGGATGGCAATAGTAACAGTTCTTAATGTCATAAAAGCTGTGACACAACATTTATAATATAAACCACAGTATGAATGCAATAGTATCTGTCACCTATTTCTCCAATAGCATATATGCATAACTACTTCTCAAGTTCAAGTTGTGTTCATTAAATGTGAATCTTGCATGCTCAAATACTTTGCAATCATTTGCACAAACCAGGTGCTCAGCATTGCATTATGTAAAGAGATGTTTGGCATGTATTACTATGCTTGTTGCACAGTTATTCTTCAATCCATGTAAAATCACAATCAAAGGTAAGGGACTTGCTATTGGCTAAACACATATTTACTCTGACTCGTGTGTGCCCTGCACCCATGCACTTGAAAAAGGATATGTCAGTAATAGGTGTAATGTCAACTACAGTACAAAAATAAATAGCACGACTGCATTGGTACATTATTTAAAGCTTTATACTGGCAATAGACAGTGAGATTGTCTTATACATGTCTTAGCGTGGACGTCAATTCATCACAATATGAACACACGTACATCAACATTTGCTTCCATGCTGTTCACAAAATATGCATGTATGTGTAACTGAAAGTGTCTAATGTACACAACATGTTGAGAAACAGGTGCATGTATGTCTCAGTTCTGCAGCATGCATTTATGACAGCTTATTGCATATAGTTTAAGAAGCTGTTTTTTAAAGTATACCTGCACATTTCAGGCAAAAAAATGGAAAATCCAAAGTGCACATTTAGCACATCAGTCTCATAACAGTATATGTTACCTGCATCATATAATGATGATGTCATCCTGTATAAAGACCCCTATGACAAGGAAAAATCGAACTTCAGTGATGGTGCAAATATTAACCATTGTGTTCTGCAGATGGGAAAAAATAGTTAGGTAGGGGGTCAATTACCACAACAGCTAAACTGTGTGTATGTGTCTGTATGTATAAATGTGTTTGTGTGCCTAGTCAGAAGAGCATGAGTCTGTGTCCTGCTGTCACCAATCAAGTCGCATGTAGAACAAAAAGTTTTGCAGTCATACATGACTACACAGCTGTTTTATACAGGCCTCCCAACATCTTCCTCAAACATACACTGATGATGATGTCATCATCTATAAAGTGTTCTGCAATAGTATAAAACTCAGACTTGTGCCATGGCACTTAGGCTCATAGGTAGGTACTAGGCTATCGGCCCAAAGGTCTAAGTAAGCCTAGCCAACAAAGTTTCCTGGCTTACTCCAACCCAAGAAAGTTAATGTCCTGTGCCCCTGTCGAGCAGAGCCACAGAAGTGATCCCCGGAGTGTATTTCCTATTTCCCATCCACTCATCAAGATTTTTCGTAAATAGTGTTAATGAGGAACTTTGCTTGACATAGATGGGTAGCTTGTTCCAGAGTATGGGAAGTCTCTGGTATAGGAATCTATCCCACCAGCATGTCCTGTTTATTGTGGTGACAAGGTTTAGGTCCCTAGAGCATGTAGCTTGGAGGGATTGGGATTTCTTTAGGTGTAGCATGTCCAACAGCTCTGGGTTTGACATAGCTTTATATGTTAGGCAGAGATCACCTTGGAGTAGGCGATATGCTACAGAGAAAAGCTGGAGTTTTTTGAGACAGTCAGTGTAGGGCATCTGTTTGAGGCCAGTAATCCTCTTTGTGAGATACTTCTGTGACCTTTCCAGCTGCTGCAGACGTTTTGTGAGGTACATTCCAAAAGGGGTGTTGTACTCTATAATGGGTCTAATGAGTGTCGAGTAGAGGGGAACAATGACCTCTTTTTCCTGGATGAGAACCATTTTGTGATGAGGTGTGCCGCGTAGAAGGATTTCCTGACTACTGTGGCAATGTGATTATCAAAGGAGAGACTACTGTCCACCTGGGTCCCAAGGTCTCTTATCACACATTTGGTGTTAAGAAGACCGCCGCCTATGTGGTAGTTCATGGGTACAGAGTTTTTACCAAAGGGGATAAGAATGCACTTTCTGGCATTGAGCTTGAGGCCATGGCTATGACACCAGGCATCTTTCTCAGTGAGGCCCTTCTGTAGGATGTCCACATCATTTGGGGACACGACTATAGCTCCTAGTTAGCAGACATCTGTGAACCTCATTAGCCAGAGGCCTTCGGTGTTAGCCTGTACTTCAGAGAAGTAGATACCAAACAGGAGAGGTCCCAGGATTGAACCCTGTGGTACTCCACTTGTCACTGGTTTGAAGTCAGATTTGGAGTCTGCAACTTTTACAGTGTGGGTTCTGTCAGTGAGTCAGTTTGCAACTCATCGTGTGCCATAGGGATTTATACCTAGTTTAGTGAGTTTAGCTATAATTCCAGAATGGGGGATAACTTGCATGAAAGGCTATGTTCTCTAGTTTGTGTAACTAGTTACAGTGGATATAAAAAGTGTACACACCCCTGTTAAAATGCCAGGTTTTTGTAATATAAAAAAATGAGATGACAATAAATCATTTCAAAACATTTCCCACCTTTAATGTGACCTATAACCTGTACAATTCAATTGAAAAACAAACAAATCTGTTAGGGTAAAAATATAAAAAATAAAAAACGTACAATACATTGGTTGTATAAGTGTGCACATCTTTAAACTAATACTTTGTTTTGTGTGCACACCCTTAAACTAATACTTTGTTGTAGCACTATTTGATTTAATTACATCATTCAGTCTTCTCGGGTAGGGGTCTATCAGTATGACACATCTTGACTTGGCAATATTTGCCCACTCTTCCTTGCAAAAGTGCTCCAAATCTGTCAGATTTCAAGGGAATCTCTTGTGCACAGCCCTCTTCAGGTCATCACACAGATTTTCTATTGGATTTAGGTTTGGGCTCTGGCTAGGCCATTCCAAAACTTTAATTTTCTTCTGGTGAAGGCATTCTTTTGTTGATTTGGATGTATGCTTAGGGTCATTCTCGTGTTGAAAGGTGAAATTCCTCTTCATCTTCAGCTTTCTAGCAGACACCTGAAGGTTTTGGGCCAAAAGTGACTGGCATTTGTAATTGTTCATAATTCCCTCCACCTTGACTAAAGCCCTAGTTCCAGCTGAAGAAGAGAACCCCCAAAGCATGATACAGCCACCACCATGCTTCACTGTAGGGATGGTGTTCTTTTGGTAATGTCAAGTGTTGTTTTTGTGCCAAACGTACCTTTTGGAATTGTGGTCAAAAAGTTCAACTTTGGTATCATCAGACCATAACACATTCTCTCACATGCTTTTGGGAGACTTGATGTATTGTTTTACAAATTTTAGCCGGGTCTGGATGTTTTTTGTGTAAGAAAAGGCTTCTGTCTTGCAACCCTACCCCATAGTCCAGACATATGAAGAATACAGGAGATTGTTGTCACATGTAGTACACAACCAGTACTTGCCAGGAATTCCTGCAGCTCATTCAGTGTTGCTGTAGGTCTCTTGGCAGCCTCCCTGACCAGTTTGCGTCTTTGTCTTTTCATCCATTTTGGAGGGACATCCACTTATTTGCAGTGTTACTATTGTCCCATATGTTCTCCACTTTTTGATGAGTGTCTTCTCTATGTTCCATGGTATATCCAATGCTGTGGAAATTTCTCCTGACTGATACCTTTCAACAATGATGATGCTTTGTAAGCTCTCTGTGAACCATGGCTTTTGCTATAGCAGGCAAATGAATAACTGTCAGAAATATTCTACTAGAACAGCTGAACTTTATTTGAGGTTAATCATAGTCTCTTTAATTGATGGCAGGTGTGTATCCAAGAAGACTAAATGCTGTAATTAAATCAAAAGGTGCTTCAACAAAGTATTAGTTTAAGGGTGTGCACACACAACAAAGTATTAGTTTAAGGGTGTGCACATTTATGCAACCAGAGTATTGTACGTTTTTTAATTTTTATATTTTTTTCCCTAACAGATTTGTTTATTTTTCAATTGAATTGCACAGGTTATAGGTCACATTAAACGTGGGAAAAGTTTAGAAATGATTTATTGTTGTCTCATTTTTTTATATCACAAAAACCTGGCATTTTAACAGGGGTGTGTACACTTTTTGTATCCACTGTGTGTATGTGTTCTAATCTCGCAGTAGTTAACTTGTTCATTTAAGTATGTGTGTCTGCAGTCAGAGAAGCAAGAGTCTGCATCCTATTGTTAGCAATCAAGTCTCATTGAGAACAAAACATTTTACTGTTGTACATGACTACACAGCCATTTCATGCAGGCCTCCCAACATCTTCTTACAAGCATACACTGATGATGCATTCTGCTATAAAGTAGTCTGCAACAGAGGAAACGTCAGACTCATGCTGTGGTGCTTGCAGTAAGTACTCTGTCCTATAGGTAGATAGGGGTTCTAATCTCACTGCATTCAACTTGTGTGTGTTTGTGTTTAGTTAGCTGTCATTGTGGAGACTGTTTTAGAGCAGTGTATGGGACTAACATCTTTTTCTGAACACAAACTGTTGATATGTGCTATAAAGTGTCATCTGATACTATGAAAGTCAGATTTCTGCTGTGGAACTTGTGTTAAGTACTGCACTCTGTAGGTAGGTAGTGATTCTAATCATACTGTAGCCAACTTGTGTGTGTGTGTGTGTGTGTGTGTGTGTGTGTGTGTGTGTGTGTGTGTGTGTGTGTGTGTGTGTGTGAGTGTGTGCATGTATGTGTTCAGTTAGCTGTTATTATGGAGACCATTTTAGAGCAGCATGTAGGACACTCCTCCTAACAACTTCTCAACACACACTGATGATGTCATCCTGTATATAGCTCATTCTGACTTTATTTAAGTCAAGCTTGTGCTGTGTTGCTAATGTTAAGTATTGTGTTCTCCATCTTAAGTAGTACAAGATAGCTGGGGGTTCTAATATCATGACAGACAACTTTAGTGTATGTTCATCCAAATAAGACTTAGGAGACAATCTTACACTGAGATGTGACTCCACTCCACATCTATATCTGACACTCCTCCAAACATCATCTTCTCAGCATACAGTGATGATGTCAGGTTCTATAAAGTGCACCATGACACTGTTAAAGTCAGACTTATGTGGTGGTGCTGGTCTAACATTGTATGGAATCCAGCTTGTATACCTACATAGATTTAATGTTCAAATCTGATCTCAGTCAACTGTTGTGTATGTGATTGGTGGTATATTAAGGTTATTGCATAATCTTTTGAATCTCTTTTCATTTGGCTCCCACATAGCCCCAAGAATCTAACATCCCCTTTTTTACTCTGTCCACATAACATCCTTACTGCAGAAGACTGGTGGATGTCTTCATCTCAAAGATGCATGCACACATTGCAAAGCAGGACCTTCCATGACCCTCTGCAAGCCAGCTCCAGAACACTGGATGTGTGATTGCTAATTCTATCATGGGATAGTGACCAAGTCCCATATGGACAGAATCAATATGTAATACAATCAAACAAATGCACACATATGCACATATCCTTACTATCTTCCATTATATAGATACAGCAATTGTTTAAATTCCATAAAAATGGCTAAAATTGTATGTGATGTTGGTCATTAGCCTATTAATGTCATATGGCCCTATGAACATTGCACATGTCAAGGTTGCTGTCATCCACATGTGATATGTTGAGGTGTGGATGTACTGTAGCCCTACAACAGTGCATTCCAATCTCTGATATGAGGTAATGTATTGATGGCCACTGCTGCCGTTTGATTATATGTTCATTACATAACAGCTGTGTTAATATGCTTCCTGAGAACTGTTGAAGAAGCCAGCAAGAGGCCAGTGATGATGGCCGTACCACTGGGTTCTGTACTAGACCCTTTCCTGTTTATTTCCTTATCTGAAGTCAAGACAAATTTATACAGCCTTTGTCTTACCAGTGTGGAGGACTGCAAATTATGGACAATCACTGAATCCATGAACACTATTGATATACTGCAGAAAGTATTAATGCATAAACATGATTGGTACCAGAGCCATGGAAACATGCTAAATGAACACAAAAGCATAATTATTCCCTTTTGTAAAGCAAATACTCAAGGTACAATACAGACAGTAGACCCCTATGAGTACACCCAGTGGTATGTGATCTGGTTACTGAGTTACACAGTAATCAGAACGTGACCACCATATGTCCACAGTGGTGACAAATCCCTTGCATTTGGCACAACTCATAAGTATGGGCAGGCAGTCCACATCAAAGGACATTATAATGCTATTGTACTTGGCCCTCATCACACCAATAATTACATACAATGCACCCTTTGCATGTACCTTACCACATATCTGCAACAGCTGGAGCAACCCCAGAGTTTTTGAAGATATGATTCAGAAATATTGAAAGCCCATTCGATGTATTATATCTTCAACAGACTCTAAAGGGTTGATCTTTGTCTCGCCTACAAGGCACCATCCTGTCTGGCCCTGATGGAAATGTTACACATTGTTAATGCAAACTGAACAAGGATCACTTGTTTCAAGGCTGTTAACCTAGACTCTGACATAATAAATTATATTGGAGAGATAGAGCCATCTCTCAGACATTACCTCTTCTCTGGAACATGCATGCCATTCACGTAAAGCAAAGGTCTTTCCTGACCCTCTTCAAGTGGATCCTAGACCAATGGATGGTTAATCATGATTGTACTCCTGGTGCTGCATCCATGTCCGTCATGGATAGAGGCAGTTGCTATTAGATAATGCAGTATAAGTACATACCTGTGTGAAAATTGTTCACATAGCTATTGAAAATTGTGTAACTCATGTTAACTGTGACTTGGCTTTTACAAGATCTTGGGACTTTAGCCTAGTACTATCTTATGCACCTATAAACCTATAAAGTTCAATTGTATTATAGGTACATCTATAGTGTGATTATACAGCATCATGGACGTACCAGTATATTACATCTGTATTTCCCCTTGATAGTGTGCATGAACACATATCCATGCATGTCAGGATTTCATGGTAGTATAACATTTTCCATGGCAATGTCAGGGTGACAGTGATCATGTGGCACATGTCTTGGATTTCACATGTGCTGATAGAAAGTGTGCTCCATGTATTGTTTGGTATGTGAACAATAACACAGTGACAGCTTCCTTGCTCATTGATGCTAGACTTTGCAGTGCTATAGTTTCTGTGCATATGAGCATAACTGATGCATTGCCATTAGTTTCACATAGTGCTGCACCATTCATTATAATGGATTGCTTCTTAATTCATACATTAATTGGATATGGTGCAGACAATATCCACTGCTATTACATATGGCAGATGCATGCAATACACAGCTGTGTCTACGGAATCTACTGATAACAGAATGTTGCTTTTAAGTGTTGTTATCCATGGCCAATACCTATGTCATCCAGGGATGCTTTATTCAAGTGTATCACTTTTGGCACAGTGAGTTCTCACACATCTTGCCAGACATACATACGTATTCTTTATGATGTATAACCAGTAGGAGTTGACAGTGCAGACTTCCCTTCAAGATTTTCTACAAAATGCACATGTGATACTTCTTTCTGTGATGCACCCAGTCAACACACAATGACAACATTGATGGCATGGGTTACATTCTTGAAGGTGTGGATTGTGGCTTATGTGCCATGCAAAACTCTCAAGTGACCAGGATTGCCACTAATTTAACTACACCGTCCCTCTTAACACCTCTAAAAAGTGTGCATTTTTGAGGAAGGTGTGTTGAATTCCCCTTATAGATTACTGACAAATCATTACATTTGCACAAGTGTGTTCCTGCAGAAAATGTATAACTTAAAATCCCATATTTTATGCCATTGTCACAGATTAATGGTGGTATTATTTTAAAATTATCTGTGATTGTGCCTGCATCTGTCTAATGTTGTCCATAAGCCTGTTGTTATGTGTCTCTGATTGGTTGAGAGCTATGCTGTCATTTCAGTCATATTCAAGCAACTCATTTTGCACACCTTATTATGCACATATCCCTACTGGGGTCCACTACAGAATTTCAAAATTCCAGAATCCTGATGTTCTAAATACTGATCCTCAGAACCTCGAGATATTGGAATCTCAAAACCTGTAAATGGAGATCACCATACAGTGCGGAAAGGGAATATTGCCATTCTCATCACTGTGGTGCTATCTCAGAGTTAGTATATTTAAGTTGCAGGGGATGTGGGGGGTGCTGTTGGGCTTGCCCCCCCCCCCCTGCAAAACTGTGTTTTTTGATGTGTTCTTGTTTGTTTTTTTTTTGTTTGTTTTGTTTTGTTTTTTTTTTTAATTTTAAGATTCCACAATCTTGAGGTTCTGAGCATCGCTGTTTAGAACATTGGTATTGTGGAATTTCAAAATTCTGTAGTTGACACCCCTGTTGTATATACCATCCTCGCTAAATGTCCTCTCCAGTGATCATGTCAGGATATTTATATCACAACCAATCATCCCCATTGATATGTGACCTTGTGTAACAATCACATAATATACTATAATGTTTGATGATATAAATATACTCACACAGGAGGTGTAAACAGTAGTACGTACTGTGCTATGTATATATGTGCTTAATGTTATGCTAATGACTTGTCTTTGGAGTATACATTGATATGCCCTTATCAGATGTACATTACCATCTTTCACATGTCCTCTTCCTCTTTCTTCAATCTTCATTCCTACCTTTCATGTCTGTGGCCCTTTTCAGTAAGCACACTTCCCCAGCTTGATGTATTTATACTGCATTTTGTGTACCCTGGATGATTATCACAAATCCTTTATCTCAGTATGACAAAAACATGTTGTAGTGTACAATGCAGTGAGTGTAGTCTTCTATAATATGTTACTGCTGCATTTGTTTTAGCCCTGTTGATCATTGTGGCCTTCCACACAATTCCACAAAGCAAGTTTTCCTGTAGGTAAATTTATTTGCATGTTCTGTATGCCTTCATGCTGGTTTACATGTTTTTCTGACTGGCGGCCACAAAACCTGACTTGTATCCATGTAAGCATGATGCACAACATGCATATGCAATTAGAGCTGCTGCTCATCATGCAAACATGTAAACTCCATGTAGGCTTCACATTAAGGTTACACTGAGTTAATTGAATCCCCAGGAAAATCTATTGCATATTTGGCATTACCCTTCATGGGCTCACCTGTGCCCATCCATGTAGGTACACATCTGCAATGACTGAGAAGCAGGTAAATGAACAATTAACTAGATGCTCAGCTTTATTTAATTATATAAAAGGTATACAGTATAGTGTTAAGGTGGTAAAAACACAATGAACTAGTTATGAGGTTGTGCCCTAATCAATGCACAAAAACATTCCCAAGGTTTCAGGCTGCAAAACTGGCAGTGAACAGGCAAAAAGTAAAAAAAATTTGCAAGCCAAGCAAAATTAAAATTGTGTGCTGGCAAGAAGACACATTTAAAAGGAGGGGGATTTGTGAGCTACTTGGAAGTAGCGGTCTAAGGCAGTGTGCAATGATTTTCATTAGAACAAGGTACTAATTAGGTCTAGTTTAGTCTATACAGATTCTAGTGATGAAATGATTTATCTAATGACAACATAAAAAGTGTATTTCGCATTCATTGAAGACATTTTTACTACCCTAAAGGGGAAACATTTTACAAAAACTAACTTGGAGAAACTTAACCTTGAGAAAAAGGAGAAGGAATCACTAAGCAGTTCTTAACTGTTAATATCCTTTAAGGCATACTACAATATAGAATTCTCATTTTATTGTGGTATTTGCTGGAGCCCTTCAGCAAAAAGTAAAGGATGAAGTTACCGGATTCATAGGCAGATACTAGACTTAATGTTCAGGGGACCATTGAGGAGCATTGCCCAAATTCCTATTGGCACTGAAGCCCTGTCTGGTTAAGTGACTTTCCTCAAGGTACCACAATAGGCTAATGAGGATTGAGTGACTCAAACCCTGTAGTTTAAGAACTACAGCTCACAGCCTTAACCCTCTGCACCACTGCCAGGTGCAATGGTAGCCACTTATTCAATAGTATTTAGGTGACATCTTGGTGACAAGTAAAGATGGCAAACAAGTTATCTAAAGGCACTCCTGCGTAAGTTAAAGGACTATAGTCTTTGGCTTACTGGCAACATGTGTGACTTCATGGAAGAGAAAACATCCTGTATGTGGCAAATGATTCAAAAAGGTGGTTTATATAGAAGTTCTAAGTAAAAATGGAGATCATGCTAAACTCAGCAAAGCCCCAGAATGTGCTACAGCTAAGGTTGCATGTAAGCGTAATTAATTAGTTCCTGCTAGACTTCTTAAATATACTGTCATAATCACTCAGCAGTAATGGACTCGCCCGTTACAAATAGTAAAATCCAAAATGCAAATGCCAGAGTCACATCTACAAAGAGTATTTATTTCCCTTAAAACAATAAGTCATCAGCTGCTATAACCTTATATAAGGAATCACCTTAACAGACAGGTAGGTCACAGCATACTTATCATGAGATGTTAACAAACTAATCCCACTGCACATAAACATTTTGTCAAGTACAGGTAATCGATAACTAGAAATAAAGTTTATCGAATATATGTATTTGACAATATATGCATGCTTGGTAGTAGTGTGATTAGAATGCTAAGCTTGGGAGAATTTTGGTGGGAAGAAATTAGGTAGTATAAGGTCACAGGTTAAAAGGGCAGGAAGTGAGTTAAGCTGGGAGGTGGAGGAGAAGGATATTTATAGGAATGTTTATTGTTGGACTAGGCTTTTTAGCATGGGTGTTTTCTACACACAAAGCAATTGTCTATACCACATACCAAAGAGTGCTGGTGCAGGTAGCATATTAAGGATGGTTGGGGTAAGTGCACTGTCCTTTATTTAGCAGGGCAGGTATTTTTCTTTTCTTGGAAATATGGTCTTATAGTCTTACAGTTCCATTAAATAGGAAAGTGAGTTTCAAAACAATGATTTAAAAAAGAAGGAAAGGGATACTGCAGATAGTGCTGGTAGATCAGTTTAGTAAGACAGATAGGAAGCGGGGTATGAAAATTGTATAGGAATGCTCAACTAGGAGTATTAGCTTACCTTGTGGCCAGGAGTCTCATGTGTCCCGCCAGACCCCACTTTCTCGTTGTATCTTGTACAGTAGAGACAGGGTACATAGATTGGATAAGATAGTGTTTGACCCAGTTGGTAGTACAGACAGGGTTTTTCCTTCCTGAATGGGAATGCAATTTTGCTGGTCTGCTGCTTCCTTATGGTTTTGAGTTTATGGGTCACCAGGTTGCAAAGATTTTTTATATCAAAATAATAAAAGAAATTTGTGGTAAGGAGGTGTGGTTTTGGCTTTGTAGGCCTGCAGTTGTAAGGGTGGGCTAGCAGAGATTAGCTGTAGCTTTGCTGGTACCTAGTAGGTCACAGAAGAGGGGCTCTGAAAAGCAGACATTTGCATAGTCACCAGCAGCCACTTAGCTTGTGGAGAAGGAAGGTCCCCGATAACATGCAAATGAAAAAAATGAGGAAATTCAATATGACAAAAGGAGCAGGAAGGCACATTAGAATGTGGCTGTTTGGGTTAGCTGGAGAGAGATAGGATTTTGGGGGCATGGCAGAAGTGTGAGCTTTACTGTGTGGCACTGTGCCTTGCTCTCTGCCATGCCACATGGGGGGAGGTGCTTTGGCTGGCTGGCAGTGGAACTTGCCATCAGTCTTCCTTCCTCTCAAGACTGCAGGATTTCTGTGAGGTCTAATTATAATAGATATAAAAACAGATAACTTAAAAAAGCAACAAAGGAGGAAACATTATTCTAGTCATGATACATACCTGGGCAGCTCAAAGAAATGCCTCAGCTGGTGAGAGCTTGAGATGGTGCAGCCCTTAGCTTCATGTGGTGGCCTCTTCCTCACTCTCAGCTGTTAGTTGGGCATATCATGGTTGTTTTTCTTTCAACCTCTAAGTGCAAGAAAGCTGAACAAAGCTAAAAGTACTGGGGTGGACAAAGATCCAAATCAGAATAATTTGTTTTAAATTACTATTATAAAGTTAAGTAGTATAACATGATAGGTTTTGCAGTAGCATACAGTTTCAGAAGGATATGAAGACTGACATTCACATCCATCCATCCATCCATCCATCCATCCATCCATCCATCCATCCATCCATCCACAACCCCTTTTCCCATTTTTTCACATGTGGTTAGCTTGTCACTTCAACAGTGATAATCATCTAGCATCAAAGTTCACACTGCCAGGTGGCTAGCCCTGCTGTGAATGCTGTTCTATACCACACACTCACATGCACACTCTCACTAATGACCAGAGTATATCCTTGATAAATACTGATATACCCCAACAATAGCTCATTATTTAGAAACTTAAATCGGCATTAGACATCGCAAGCAGCTAGCAAACCCAATGGAGCACCTGCGGGGGGAGAAGCTGATAGAACAAGCACAAGACTCTAGCTGTGCAACCTGAATAAGTGCCATAGAAAGAGAGAAGGAGGACACAGTAGAGAGAGCAAGTTGCTAATGAGCAGAGCCCCAGCCATGAGCAGGTAATGTTATATCATTTGAAGACATGGGGGAAGCTTGTCAAAAATCCTACAGCTAAGGAATCTTTATCAGGTTTGGTGAAGGAGTTGAGTGAGGTAGATAGTCTTAGAGTACAGGAGATTTAAGGGTGGGGGGACAAGTAGAAGAGTACAGTCCCCAGCAAAAGGCAGGTATGGAAGAGTTGGAGGTGGGTCAGGATATTCTGGCTGTTACAGTGAGCCTGGGGCTGCTACTGCCAGTTGGGGGTGTATTAAGTGCTAATACGGTGACAGGTACAAGGTGGGGGGTGGGCTTTCAACTGATTATCAGGAAACTAGCTCAAGCTTTTTTGACAGGTGGAATGGATGATACCGCCTATTCCCATGCCCGTGAAGAAAAAAAATGGAGAGGAGAATTCATGGAAGTTTTTTTTTTTTTTTTGGCACTGACAGGGCACAGTGAATTGCCAAGTATGTGGTACAAGAGGAGAAGGACCTAGAAGCAGCCCTATCATGCTTGGGAAAGTGGAAGCCAGGCTGAATCAGGGCCAGGAAATGGGACAACTGGATGTTAGGTTTCATGTATATGATGGTAGTTATTTTAGAGAAGGATACTTAACAAGGTGTACATTTGTTGGCATACTTTTAATTAGAGAAGCACAATTGCAAAGTGGTGTCAATGCCTGTTTTTGGGTTGGCCAAGTTGAAAACAGTGGACAGGTGACTGAAATGAATGGTCAGACATGCCAATACATAGCTGGTCACTATGTTGAACAGGGTGGGAGGCCAGTCGCCATTAGCTCAAAATGGGGAAGGGGTAGAGTGTGTTGGACCTTCAATGCAGGTATATGCACTTGGTCTTACTGTAGTTCTGCCCACGTCTTCTCAAGGTGAGAGAACTGCATGTAGTAACGAAGTATGTGCACAGGGAAGGGTCAGGTGGTCATATGTTGCCCAGTCCCTAAGATAGTAGTAGGCAGGTTGAGGTAGGGAAAAGTAGTGCCAGAGGGTGAACTGATCTTTCAAGGAACAAGAGATCTCTTGCCCATTTTGAGGAATGGCCAGCAGACCAGCTATCCCATGCTCCCTTTAGAGTAGCAGTTTTGCAGAATTTATTGCAGGATTATCATGGTTGGAATGTAGCTTGTTAACCTTTTTCAGAGTTTTGCATTTGGAGTTTCCATTAGCTCAGGGGTGGAGGGTACTAGGAAAGCAGTGCAGAATCTGAAATTTGTCAAGGATATGATAGAGAGGGGGTTAGTGTAGAGAATGCTGAACAAGGAGGTGAAGGTAGGTAGGGATGTATGTCTGTTTAGGTTTCCTCCCTTTATAGTTTTCTGAATGTCCCATTTGGGGCTGGTGCCCAAGAAGAGGACTGGCAAATTCAGGCTAATTCATCTATCTTTCTCAGAAGGAGGAGTCAGTGAATGACCACATAGACAAGAGGTCTGTGAAAGGATGTTATGCATCTCTGGATGATGTGTGGAGGCTCATTAAGGGGTTTTGAGATCCTTGGTTTGTTAAATTTGATACTGAGGCTATATTTCATGCAAGAGGTTTCAAGGAATCATACAGTGAAAAGTCTAGCTTGGCTAGATTTTTCTTTTCAGTTTTTACTGATTTGTTTTTCTGTGTGACCTTGGTGCTCCTTGTTTGTTAGTTGGGATATTTTGCATCCACCCTAATTGTTATGGGCATCATTTGGGTATGACAACCCTGTGTTTCCAAATATTAGCCAAATATTCCACTTATGCTGTGTTGATGAGGCTATAAGAAGGCCAAAACATGCATATCCTCAGCTAGTGGGATTTGGCTTTATTAGCCTAAAATTGTCCATTACAAACTTAAAAACATAAAAAGTCATGGACATTCAGAACTGCCATATAGCTGAAACACCTGATGTACTTAAGGGGTCATTTGCATATATCACATGTTACCTCTAATGCAAGAGGTTTCAATGAATCACACAGTGAAAAGTCTAGCTTGGCTAGATTTTTCTTTTGAGGATAGGAAGTGAGGTAAGCTACGATAGGGAGAAGGTAAGTCTATTCATAGCAACGTTTGTGGATGGGGCAAACTCTTTGGAGTGGGCATTTAGTACATACCCACACTTCCCGCCCTTTTTTATTTAGTACTTCAGTGAAGCATAGCTCTCCTCTTCCCCCTTTCTTTCCTCAAATAAGTTGTGGATTAGCAAGGATATGCTACTCTGATTTGTTGGTTTGTTTCTGCATTGATTGGTATGTTTAAACTGATTGTATTAGTTAGGTTGTCTGGTGAGCATTACTAATGCTATCAAAAGATTGTTCCTTTTATGAGGTGTTTTATTGTTTGTAGTTATTATTTTTTTTACATATGTATTTTACTGATATTTGTATTTGTCAATAAAGTGGTTACAATGACTAGTGGTTAGAGCACACCTAGTGTAATAGATTCATAGGTGTTTACTAGGCTAATGACCACAAGGGGCCTTGTTAAGCCTAGACATGTATCCCAAATCTCTGACAAGTTCTGGTACCTTTGACAAGTGTAACCAGGGGCTTGTGAGGTGAAACATTTACTAGCAAAGGCCTGGGAAATGAAGCATTTACAGGCTGCCTGTGTCCATCCAAGATATAGGTGCCAAACCAGGGATACATTTCCTGTTCTCTATCCACTTGTCCAAGTTACACTTGAATTGGGTTAGGGAGGAACTCTGCTTCACATGAATGGGAAGCCTGTTCCAGAGAAGGGGTACTGTCTGGGAATATATACCTGTCTCTCCCACAGGTTATATTTATAACAGGCACAGTTTGAGTGTTTAGAACGGGTAATTCTGGTGATATTTATTTTGCAGATATGCAGGAGGCCCATTAGAGTGGGATCTGAAAATGCCCTGTATGCCAGGCATAGATTTCCCCTCAACACCCTGTAGGAGACAGAATGCAGGGATAGAGACTTGAGGCAGTCTGCATAAGACATGTTACTTATACCTTGTATTCTTTTATGGAGGAACCTCTGTGGATGCTCTGTTTGTTGGATATGCCTGGTTAGGTACACACCAAAGAGAGCATTGTACTCAATGATAGGTCTGTTGAATGACAAATACAGTGGAACAATGATTTCCTTGGACCTAGATCCCATGATGCCATACTTTTGTTTATAAGTTGCACAATATAGAATTATTTCCTCACTGCTGTAGACATATGATGGTCAAAGGCTAGATTACTGTCTATGTGTGTGTGTGTCCCCAAGTCCCTGACTACTGGGTCAACTCTTAGGTGTGTGTTGTCAATATGATAGTTACCAACAGTGGATGACTTTCCAAAGGGTACTGCTATGCATTTCTTGGTATTTAGTTTTAGTCGATGACTGTGGCACCAGTTGCTTGTCTATGTCAGCCCTTCTTGGAGAACATTTATGTCAGTGGGCAATTCAGTGACAGCTCCTAATTTGCAACCATCATTGGCCTTAACTTCAGAGAAGTAAATGCAAAAAGGAGAGGTCCTGGGACCAATCCCTGAGAGACTCTGCTTGTGACCTGTCATTTTATCGAGGTGAACTCCCTGATTCTAACTTCCTGGGTCCTGTCTGTGAGCCAGCTAGCTATCCACCGGGTGACATACAGGTTTGTGCCTAACCTGTTAAGCTTGTCATCAATTCCTGAGTGGGGGATTGTGTTAAATGCATTGGCCAGGTCAAGGTGAACAATTTTGCCCTCATCCATTGCTCTGGTGACCTTCTCAAATAAGTCCATCAGGTTGAGTAGACATGACCTGCACTTGAAACCAAACTGAGTTGAGTCCAGTGTCTGGAGGTTTCCTATGTCATTACTGATCATTTCCATAATAATTCTTTAAAATGGCTTTGCATATTAGACTAGTAAGACTTATGGGTCTGTAGTTTCCAGGGTCTGTAGATGACCCACCTTTGTGCATTGGAATGACTTTTGCTGTTCTCTATTCATGAGGCACAAAGCTTGCTTGGAGGCTACAGTTAAATTTCAATTCTAGAGTGCCTGATAGATCATGTTTCATGCTATTTAGAAGGTATCCTGGATATTGTTTGGGTCCAGTACTAAGTGTTCTTGGTCTTAGAGAGAGCATTAAGGACCTGTTCTCTAGTGATAGCAGGGGGAGTTATATTTGATGGCATTTCCTGAGGGAAGGTTGATGGAGAGAGAGGGGGCAAAGTTGGAGCAGAATTTGTTGGCCAGTAGATTTACTATTCTTCTGGCTCAGTATAGGTGGCTGCATTTACAATGAGCTCTGCACACAGCTGTGTATTGCCTTTGAGGTTGCAGAAATAGCTAAATAATGCCTTGTGGTTGTCCTTGGCCTGGGAGGCCAAATGTATCTCAAATTTGGCTTTGCTGGACTTTATTTGTCCTCTGAGTTGTTTGTTTAGTTTAACGAGAGTGCTGTTATCCTGCTGGGTGCTCCACCTCCAATGTTTGCCATGATTGCTTTCCTTCTGTTATACAGCTTATTGATGTTGTGATTCCACCAGGGTGGCTTGTTTTTTGATTTAGTTCTGTACTTCTTCCTGGTGAGTACAGCTATCTCTATACATCTATTAACATGCTTGTATAAGGTTTCTCTGAACAGCTCTGTGTAGGCAGCAGTGTTCTCAGGGTTTATATCGACTTGAAAAGTTGCCAGTTTATCACTTAATAGTAGAAAGTTAGCCTTAAAGAAGTTACTGAATATTCCAGGGTTAGCTAGGTACCAGGTTTTATTTTTATTTCAGAGAACACCATTTTGTGGTTTGACGTTACTGGAGAAGACATTACATTAGGGGGTGTGCAGCACTCTCCCATATTAGTGAGGAACAGATCCAGTATGGTTGCACCCCTTGTCAGTGCATTGACAATCTGGTCCAGATAGTTTGTGTTTACAAAATCCAGGAATCTCTGTGCTTGTACATTTGGTGTTGTATATGAGTCCCAGTTGATAGTGGGGTAATTAAAGCCGCCCAATACTATGGTATTGGGTTGAATGGCAAGTGCTTCCAATAAGTTTAAATACGTGGTGTGGGTTTCCTGAGTCATAGATGGGGACCTATAACTTGCAAGGAAGTGGTATTGGGTTTTGCCTATGGTGATTTGGACATAGAAAAGCTCAAGTACAGCATCCTGTTTGAACACCTTTGAGGTATATTTATTTTTGATGTAAATCGAGACAACTCCACCTTCTGTCCCTGTCTGTGTAGTAGCTGGTCTAAATGTGCAGAAGGCATTATAAACTTGCACTGTGAATGTGCTGTCCACAGCTTTAACCATGTCTCTCTTCATATAGTGTAGGGAGATACATCTCAGGTTATTTATACCACATGGACTATGACTGAGTCATACTGGTACTTGTGGTCCAATAACCTGAGTGCGTGCGTAATGTGACTGATCTTGACCCCTGATAAGCAAGTGACAATGACTTTTTCCTTACTTAGCCTGATGAGAGGGACATCAGTGTGTCTCACAATGGAGCCTCCAATAACTAGAATGTTGGATTCTGTGGTGGCTTGTCTTATGGGCTTATAAGTAGATGTTCTGTGAAATGTAGTTGTTGTTTTGAAAAAGTGCATTCTGGGTTGATGAGGGTGCTTTTTATGTGTAGTTCATCTAGGAGGTCTTTAGGGTTTAGGACGGTTACATTTAAGTGCCTCAGCATATGTGTGTCTATGTGTCTCCTTGCAGTCATGTGTGATGGATGCAGCGTGTGTGCTACTGACAAACTTACTGTCATTAAGAGTGCTTTTATGTGAGAATTCTGTCATTATGTAAATACATCTCTCACACACCATATCAGTTTGAGAATTAACTGATGTCATTAAACATGAGGCAATTACTGCCTTGCCTCAAAATGCCCATATCCACCAAGCTGGTAATGGAGATAGTGGGAAAGTTCATATCCATGGCAACAGGCCCATTTTTTATTGATTAGACAGTTGGAGTGAGAATAAAAGGTAATGTCAGGAGTGTCTGGTTTGCAACTCTGTGGGCAGTGCTTGTCACTGCAAACTAGTTGTCCTGTGTGCAACTAGGTATTGGTGAAATTTCAATGATGCTTTTACTGCAAAAATGTCAACTCAGGGTGTCTACTGCTGTACAGGCAATGCCAAATACTTGAGGGGAAACTAATAGGTAGATCCTGATGATTTATGGATAACGTTTAAGGTGGAAATTCTGAAGTTAGAAGCAAATCAAGCAGTACTTACTGAAAAGAAAGAATTAGCTTGTCAAGAATGATGAAAAGAGGTGAGTCACCTGAATGGCTACCACCTAAATGCTGCTAATATTGGTTTCACCACAGCTTCCCTCTGCTGGGACACAGTGCTCTTTTGCATCTTCTGTCACCAGAAACAAAACAGCAGAACAAATATCAAGATGAGAAGCAGACCACAGCCTTTTTGGTGATCCATAATCTTGCCTCAAATGACATAAGGGTCTGTAGGCTTTTTGTAATCTTTTCCTAGTAGATGCCTTGAATAGCAACCAGACCAACCAAAAAGAGGTAGGAATCTATGAACTCTGCTCCTTCTCTCACCAGGAGTAAAATATAAGCACAAATTCCAAACTGGCACCTATGAAGCAGTTATTTGGCTTTCTGCTGATCAGCAATCACCAAGAAATAATGTTCCTATGCTCCTTCTCTCACCAAGAGTAAAACAAAAGCACTGATCCCAAGATGACTACTGACAGGTAGAATGGGGGCTCTCCAATAATTGGTGGTCTTGGAGTAGATTTTTCAGATTTTAAAGGTAAAATGGAAAAATGGGCTAATATCCTAAGACATGCAGCGTGCACTAAGCAGTTAGATATGAAAGGGAGGTAGCTTAAGCTTTAGCTATATACGTGGAGAGCCACAAATTTTAAAAGAGCAATATAGATTGGAAGGGGTATACACTTTGTATTCTGGTTCTACGGAATTCAGTGGGGTGGCCTAAAAATGTAATAGTTGAAGGTGAGTGATTTCACAATATGATGATTTTGTTTACTCACAATAGCCAATGAAAGAGGAGAGAGAAGGAGATATGTTATCAAATTAACATAAGGAACAGGCAACTAGAAAGACAGCTGAGTTTAAAAACACAGCAACACCAGGGTGAGGGTAGTAGGGAAAATTTTAATTTCTGTGTGACTCACAAGAGACACAGCTGTGACCTCATTCTTAGTTTAAATATTGGATTAAAAGCAGACTACAAGTAAAACACAGTGTAAAGAAAGTGAATCACAATATACAAAATATAATAAGGCAATATGGCAACACAAAATACAAGAAAGTAAAAACAAACTAATCTTTCCCTCACAGAAAGAAATAATTCCAGGCTACTACTTTACTGATGCCAGAAGTAGTTAAGGTCATTATTTATTCAACTCCCTACACACATGCGTGCACAAGTTGACTGCTCTGAAACTAGAACCCCCTACCTATATAGCTATGCAAATTAGAAGACACAGTACTTAACGGAAGTGCCACCACAGAGATCTCCTCCTGGTGTTCATTGAGTTGTGCTGGGGTATATGGATACAAATCCATTAAAAGTTCCATAAAAGCCAACTTCTCCTAGCACAAATTCAACTTTATTTAAGTTTTTCTGTTTCTTCTTCAAAACATTATAAACTAGTAGTTATATTAAGACCTGGCGATGCATCAGCTGTCGTCCTGATAATCCAGGCATATTCCATAAACTCAGTTTCAGTATTACCTCCTCTTTTGTTAGCATAAATATGTTTCGTACTTCCAGAATTGACAAATGACATTCAGGTGTATTGGAAACATGTTTAAACAGTGCATTTATTCCAACATTATGCTTAATATCAGAATAATGTTCTGAATTCTGTCTTTCAGCTGTCTATTTATTTTACCTAAGCAGAATATGTACACATTTAGCCAAATATATCAAATTTATGTTAAATGTTACAAAAAAATCTCTTCTTTCTGCTATCACACTGCTACATTCACTTTCAAGTGTTTGTCAAAATTCTGCTTGAAATTTGATTGTTTTGACATGCTATAACTTTCAGTGCTTCTACCTGAGTATCATAATAGATGACAGGATTACAGCTATGAGATGCTACTTTAGATGAATGGCTCTACTTTCAAATGCTAATCCTGAATGTCAGCATTCCAAAAGAACAAAAACAACTACCCAAGGGCCAAAAGGGTTAAAAAGTAATTTTTTCTTGTTTTTTGCAGGGGGCAAAACCCCAACCCCTATCCCTGAACTTATATAGTCCAACTCCATGGCCTCACTAACTCAAGGAAGGGAGACAGCTCTATAAGGAAGTAAATCCTTGCCAGTGAACAAAGAGAAATTACACCAGTAATAATTTCCTATTGTAAAAAGCATTTGGCATTATGCCATGTGTCTGCAGGCTATTGATACGCAATTTTACCTTGAGCATGTGTAGGGAAGCTGCATGAATAATAATCTAAGTGAATTATGAAGTTTATATCTTAAGGAAGGAAAGATCAGATTGTGACCATGTGGTTTATAACTGTCTTTCTAAACCTGGCAACTTAATCATTGTATTTGTGATAAAGGACCCTGAATCCTTACCACTGACACTGGAGGGGGACGTTCACTTGAAACAAAAATAGATACACACAGTATTTCCAGATGCAGCTCTCTGTATCAAACACAATTTCCCTTAAGAGCACACAGGAACACAGAGTCCAGGGTTGGATTTCTCTCTCTATCTCTCTCCAGTTCCCCAGTAAGACTCCCCACTGGCATAGCTGTAGAGTTGAGTCCTCAGCCTAGTGTACAAGCCAAGTCCTCCACCACTCTGTTTGTGAAATCAGTGATTCATGTCCCTGCTCCAAGAAGCTTACCAAAAACATATTGCAGTAATGTGAATGATGTTACTGCTGTTATTAAGAAGCATTGGCTGGTTCTGTTAATGGATGAGAAGATTAGGACTATTGTGGTTGATAACTGCCTTTGTGTTTAAAAGTAAAAAGAATCTTAAGTAGCTCCTTTGCTACCCCGATGGAGTTAAGGAGAGTAGAGATGGGATTGAAAGAAATGGCACATTTCCATGTGGAGGATGTAAATATTGCACATATATTGAGACAAATAATGTTTTTGTGAACCCTGATAATGGCAGGAGATTTTATTTTAAAGTCTCTGCTAGCTCTGACACTAAAGATGTTATTTACTTAGTGCACTGTGTCACATGCTCTTCATTCTACATGGGGAAGAGCAATTGGAAGTTTAAGGAGCGTATAAGGGAACATCTTTATTCCATTAATATTAAGGACATGTCAAATGCTCTAGTGAAACATGCAGTGGAGAAGGGAGCTGAGCATAAGTTCAAGTTTAGAGTTATTGACATGGCTTTTGAAACCCTGAGAATGGGTGACATCAAGAATCGTACAGAGACTGTGGAACTTGAGTGGATTGTTAGGATGCAGCCACACAAAGGGTTGGGACTAAATGAGAATGTCCTTCTTAAACCTGTATTGAAAGCGCGCAGGTTGTTTAGGCAAATATTTTAAATGCCTTTGTTATATATGAATGCTTTTACAATATGTCTTTGGCTGTATGTATTTGTACCTTTAAATGAAAACGGGTGTGTGAGTCAATTTAGCTCATGATTGGTGGGGTATGTAGTATTTAAGCTGCTTCTGTTGTGAATTTGGTGGATCTGATGAAGCAGAGTTTTTATTTTCTGCGAAAGTGCTTATCCTTGTTTATTTGTGGAATAAACTACAACAGATTTTACCTGCCTGTGTCGTTCCTAGTGCAAAGCTTTTGTGGACTGTGTTTATAAATTTTTTGGCTGTTTGTTGCACTTGGTTTACCTGAGTTGTGTGTAGCTGTGTTTCTGCAATTTTACAAACACATTTTCAACATAAGCATCTGTACAAATCAGTTTGATATACAAATGACATATAATTCTTTACAAAATTCCAGCTAGTTGGGCTGGGATATGTTACACATCCACTGCCCTACTTCTCCTGGCATAGTGTACAATACCTCACATTGTCACATTTCTCCCCCCTTTAAAGACTCCAACTTGTTTCTCAAGTGGTCCTTGAGAAACACTGCTTGAGAGGAATGAGTCTGTCTGGGAACACATTAACCCATACCCTGTCTTGAGATCCCATCTGCACTGGCATTGCAGACCCCACTGCAGTACTGCACTGTCATGTCATATACTTGCAGACTTAGGCTCATCTTAGTAACTTGCATTTTGCTGGCTAGTTTGATGGATCCATAGATCACCCTCAGACTCCTCCTGCCTCTTACTGCAAATACTTAACACAAGGGCCTCTCTATAGAGGTAAGATTTCATCATGTTAACATGGTACAGTTTGTGCCCCTGCCTCCTGCCTAGCAATTCTACCATGTAATTAACTTCACTGAACTTCCTTACCACTTTGAAGGGTCCTTCCCAAGCTGCCTGCAGCTTATTCTATCTGACAGGAATGAGAACCATAACCTACTGTCCCATGGCATAATCTCAGGCTTGATCATTCCTGTCATAACAGACCTTTTTCTGCTGTTGAGCTCCTGCCAAGTTCTGCTGGGCCAAGACCATGAGCTCCGTAAGCCTTGTCCTGAGGTTTAGGACATATGTCACAACAGACTCCTTATGTGATACACACTCACCCTCCCACTCATCATAAATCAAATATAAAGGCCCACTCACCCTATGCGCACACAGCAACTGAAAGGGTGAAAAACCTGTGGATTCCTGGGGTACCTCTTTGTATGCAGACAGCAGATGGGAAAAATATGTGTCCCACTCTCTTAAACTGGTCTGCAAATGTCCATAGCATGGTCTGTAGTGTAGCATTTAACCTCTCCACAAGAGCAGTAGACTGTGGACGGTAGGGGTGGTCTTTAGGAGCTTCACAACACAGCGCTTCCACAGACAAGCTAGCAGAGCTGACATGAAATTCACACCTCTGTCAATCAGTATTTCTCTTGGGAAACCTATCCTGCTAAAAATCTGTAACAAAGCATTTGCCACCTTTTTCTGTCTCGATGGAAGACAGAGCCACCACCTCAGGGTATCTAATAGCATAATCTACTACCACCAGGATATGCTTCCCTGTGGAACTTGGGGTATTCAGTGGTCCCACAATATCCATAGCTACCCTCTGAAATGGCTCCTCAATCACAGGCAAAGGCATCAAAGGAGGACCTTGTCTCCTACCTTGCCTACTTTTTGGCACTGCTCACAGCACCTGCAATACCCTGTTACATCCCTTGCAATCCCAGGCCAATAAAAGTTCTGCATAATATGTCTCTTTCTACACTTTATGCCCATATGACCTGCAAAAAGAATTTCATGGGCTATGGCTAGACGTGCCAGACAGTAGGCTGTAGGCACTACTAACTGCTGTATTACCTCACCCTCTAGCCCTCTCTTAGGGGGCCAATCTCTGTACAGTAACCCTTTGTTCAAGTATACAGCCTCTACATTTCCTTGAGAATCAGGTGCCTCCCTAGCTACCTCCCTCAAGCCTCTCTATGGAGGGTCTGAGAGCTGAGTCTGTCTTAGCTCTATCTTTGTAACCCTTCCCAGCTCCCCTTTCACAGGAAGTCTCACGTCCTGTGACAGCAGTGTCTCTCTGTCTCCCGGGTACTACCATGCACTCCAGCCCTTGCAGTCACTCTGTCCAAGGGAACATCAGTACCTACCAGCAGCTCTGGTTCACCTTCAGGCTCACTGCTACAGGGTAACACCCTACTTGAAATAGCCTCCTCAACAGCCCTGGCTTCAGGTGTGGGATCTGTCTGGGTCTCTCTCAGGCTACCAGACACACATGCCTGTCTCCAAGCCTGACTGCATCTAACTACATACACACAAGGTACTGCATTATCAAATTTGTTCCCTAACAAGACATCTGCAGGGATATCCTCAGATACACCATCTTGCTTGTTTCCTTTTCCACACTCCCAATCAAGGTGAGCCCTGGCCAAAGGCATTTGGAATGGAGTCCCTCCTAAAGCTCTGACTGGAGTGGACTGCCCAAGCAAGTACTGCTCTTCTTTAACCACTGCAGGCTTCACAGTGATTATGTCAGAGGCTGTGTCTCTCTTAGCAGTGGCCTGCTTTCCATCCACTAAGATCAGATATAAGCTCTGGTGATAGTATGATACCCTGTTGTCTCCAGGCAACTTACCACTGGCATACTGTTATTCCCATTTTCTGGCTCCCCCACCTTTTGTTCCTCACCTTACTTCTGTGGACATCTATATGATACATGGCCCCACTGGTTACATTTAAAACTTTTAACCCTTGATACTGGCCATGTACCTGAACTAATGGATTCCCCTATTACTAGTGAAATCTGTTGGGGTGGTTTTGGCTGCCCATCATGGGTTCCCTTATATTCATGTGCAACACTGGGTATCCCCTTCCTTTGCAGTGATGCCCTGCTTGCTAAGTATAGACCACCTTTTTCCCCAGATCATCTGCAGAGTTACAGTCTTGTTCTCCCAATCAGATTCTCATGTCTTCAGGCAAAGTGTTAAGGGATTGTTCCCCTCATCAAAAGGTCTGCCAGCCCTTCATAACTGGTGACATGAGACCCACTCACCCACCTATGAAAATAAGTGCTTAACTCAGCAATATAATCACGCACACTTTCATCTGCCTTGCGTCTATGCTCACAAAACTTTTTTCTGTAAGCTTCAGGTGCTAACTTAAAGCATTCTAGTAAACACTGCTTTACTTTGTCATAGTTTAAACAATAAATATCAGGCAATTTAAAAACAGCAGTTACAGCTTTATCATGGAGTAAGGGGGTCAGGAACTGTACCAGAACTCTTGGTCAGCATCATACTGTTTACATAATCTTTCTAATATATGAATAAAACTATCAAAATTATCACCATCTGTAAACTGTGGAAGAAATTTACTGACCTTTATTGCTTCTGGGATTTGGTTATTCCCTTCCCATTACCTCCATGACCCTGGCAAAGAGTCAGCATCTCCCTCTCATGTTGACACTCCTCATTTTCTTCAGCCTCCAAAGACTGAAATCTGTCTACTGATTCTAGTTCCAGTCATTTGGCCTCCACTTCAAGTTTGTTTAACTCCTGACAGATTTTTTAGTCATCTGAGGAAAAGGTGAACTGTCCTGTTTGTGAGGGCTGCAAATCCCCATCACCATACTGGTTTTCCTTCTGTTTGCTGGTCTGAACTGCAATGAAGGATGAAATTGTTTCCTCTTTAGTCAGGTTGGCATCACACACCTCGACCAACTGGTTCTTTGTCAGCTTGCCATAATCCTCTGCTGACATCTTTGCCTGCTTTCCATGACTAAACTAAACTAACAAAAATAAATAAGTTAAATAAATAAATAAAACTATTGTGAAATGTAACCTGAATGTTTACATTTTCACTGCTGACAATACACACACCTTCAGTGACAACTGCCCACAGGCTACAGAAGTTCAATTAATATCAAATACACTGCTCAACAATATGTCACATCCCCCCTCTGGGCCAGTAATCAATTAGCCTGAATCCTTACCACTGACAGTGTAGAGGGATATTCACTTGGAGCAAAACTAAATACACACAGTATTTCCAGATGCAGTTGTCTCATCAAGCACAATTTCCCATAAGAGCATATGGGAACACACTTAGTCTGGGGTCTGGATTTCTCAATCTCTCTCTGTCTCTCTCTCCAGGTCCTCAGTAAGACTCCCCACTGGCACGGCTGTAGAGTTGAGTCCTCAGCCAAGTGTCCAAGCCAAGTCCTACCCCACTCTCTCTGTGAAAGCAGCACTTCATGTCCCTGCTCCAAGCAGATCACACACACACACACACACACACACACACACACACACACACACACACACACACACACACACACACACACAAGCACTGTTGGAAATTTGATTTGCACACACACACACACACACACACACACACACACACACACACACACACACACACGCACACACGCACACACACACACACACACACACACACACACACACACACACACTTGGGAAAGGCTGGCACAGATTTACTAGCTATGCCCCTTCTGCCCAGACTATAAGGTAGTTTCACTGCCATCAGACATTCCAAAGCCAGATACCCAAAGGCTCTTACAAGGGTACCCAATTATACTAAGTGAAATTAATATTAATACAAATGATAGTGTTTGACCAATGAAATAAGTCTTTCAGGAGTGGCCACCAAGTCACCAAATCAATATAAGTACTCTCAAAGGTTAAAATATTCTCTAAAGGACCAGGCAAAATGAAATGTTTAAATATATGTCATAATAAATAATAAAAGAACATGAACATATGGAAAATCTATTTTCTCAATAAACACCTGAGTTTCAATCACAGGAAATATTAAAATAACATAGATGAATATATTCATACAGGTACAGAAAAACAGGACTTGACTAATCTCACTTTATTTTCCTGACTGATCTGAAGAATTACTATTCCCTGGTTCTCTTAGCAGACAAGATGAAGTAGGTGAGGGGTCCTTCTTTGCCAGGTTCCACAAAGAAAATGCTCTGAGGCTTCAGTCTCTTCTAGCATTAAAACAAGATCATTTCAGTGATAGGTTACAGAATGATATCACATACATCTGGCCATCTGACTTCTAGTTCTCATGCTACCCCCTTTCCTAGCAACTGACCCAGAATCTCACACATATGTGTTAATAATGCACATCCATAGCTTTGCTAAGATCTGTTGCAGCTTCTGAAAGTTAAAAAAACAATAAATACGTCCACTTTTCTTGCAGGAGCTAATAAACCATTCTCTGGCACAGACATTTCGTCTCTGGCTGCAGTCAGAACTGTAAGATAGTCTTTATGACCTAAATTAAGTAATTTAATTTATTACTATTTTTCAAAGCTAGCTGGACTGTGACTAACCTATTTTCTTCCAGTATCCTATTTACAACAGTACAGTCTGATATAAATATATTTCTTTTCTAATACATTTTTAACACAAGCAACTTTACAAATACATTTTCAGCACAAGCATCTGTACAAATCAATTTGATAGACACATAACATATAATTCTTTAGAAAATTCCAGCTAGCTGTGCTGTCATATGTTAGACATCCACTACCCTACTTCTCCAGACATAGCTGGCAATACCTCATATTGTCACAGTATCCTGGGCACTGATAACATGCAAAGTGATGGGGGGGCTAAATAAGGTAAAATTACTTCTGTACGCAGTCATTATGATGTATAAGACATCATCTTCTGTATCAGATCTACTGCTGATGCCCGTCATTACTGAGCTTGATACACAACTCCTTGGCAAGTACTGCTGGTAATGGATAGACTGAGTAAGCATATGGCCATAGCACATTTACTTAAGCAGAGACCTTTTATGAGCAAATATAACAAAAATGAAAATAGCAAAAAAAGATTTTTTTTAAGCTAAAGCCTCATCTGCACCCTTCTACTCCCACTGTTTTATTATTTTTACCCTGAGGTCATTGCAGTGCAGACAAGATGTGAACAACAGTATCAGCAGCTAATTGAAATCAGTCTCACTCCTTCTCCAGAATAAACCAGTCTCACTCCTTCTCCAGGACAAAGTGGTCTCACTCCTTCTCCAGTATAAACTAGTCTCACACCTTCTCCAGGACAAAGTGGTCTCACTCCTCCTCCAGGACAAAGCAGTCTCACCCCTTCTCCAGGACAAATCAGTCTCAGGGAACATAAAAAATCTAAACAGCATGGGCATGTATCCAAGAGGGCCAATGTGCAGCAGTTCTTATCTGGTGTTCTGCAGACAAGACTGGTGCTGCACAGTGGCATAATGGGTAGCATTGCTTCCTCATAATAAGAGGTTATGCAGTCCAGTTCTCAGCTGAAGTGTCTTCGGTTCTGAGACCTAATGTCAGTCCTGTGTTTGTGTAGGTTTCCTTTGGATACTGCAGCTTTTATAAATGTTCTAAAGACATGCAGTAAGGAGGATTAGAGACTTTATATACCTAAACTCACATTAGTGTATGCATGCTGTAAAAAGATAATATTATGAAGCAGTGCCCACCCAAACCTAGGTCCTGACTGCCTCTCTTCTCCACCCCGTTCCGTCTTTTACTGTAACATCTACTAAAAATTAGAAAATCATATCCATGAATATTCAAAGTATAGTAAACAAAGTCTCTAAATGTCATTCCTGAATCACTCATTACTCCCCAGATATTATTATACTTACAGAAACTTGGCTCAATCGACATATAAAAGACTCTGAAATTCTCCTCCCCGGCTATGCCATCATCCCCTCTGACAGAGTAAATAAAAAAGGTGGTGGTGTAGCAATCATGTTTTCTAACCATATCTCTGTCTCTCTTTCTTCTGTTTCTCTACCCAAAATTCCTCTCTGCTGAGCTTGTTGTCCCTCACTGTAAATTAAATGAGCAAAAAACACTGTGTATAATTGCCCTATATATTCCCCCAGGAAATAACATCCCTATTCTGGAAGACATCCTACACTGGGTATCTAGTTCCATTTCACATTAAATAATTCTTACTGATGTCAGTATTAACTGGCAAACCTTCACGTTAGACTACCCTTCTACCAGTATCAATCTGTATAGTTTCAAATAACTCATAACTTTCAATACTCACTTCAATAAAGCTAATAATACTGGGCCTACTCTGGACTGGATCCTAGTCTCAAACAAAACCTTTACATCTCTCCAAAAACCCTCCCAGACTCCCTCAGTGATCACCATCCCACCAATGTTCAGAGACTAGCAACTCACCATATCAAACAGCACATTTATAAAGACTGCTGTAACCTCTCAAATTCCAATTCCAAAAGCTTTAATGATGTCCTTAATAACATTAATTGGTCCATCCTCTATTCCCTACCACTGGATAATGCTGTTCTAAAATGCAATACAATATTTGTTGACATTCTCAATAGCCTCGCTCCTATAAAACAAAGAGAATTAAATTCACCCCATCACCCTGGCTATATCCTTCTAGTGGATAATTAATGTATAATGGAGACAAAGCTTGCAGAAACTGAAAAATACAAATCTCAGGCTCACCTACAGAATTACAAACAACTTTGAAACTTGATAAAAATAAAACACACATTACTGCTGATAAGTAATATTCTTACTTCAACCCCCAGGATAACCAAAAACACAACCCCCCAAAATTTTGGTCCACTATCAACAAAATATTAAACCTTGGAACTCCTAGTACCCATAACTCTTGTCCTAACATCTCACCCTAAGAAACTGCTTGTAAATTTAACTCCTACTATAAAGACTCAAAAGCCACCCTCACCCAAAAGACATTTTCAACTTAAAATCTGTTCCCTATATAAATACAATTATTACAGAATCTTAAACCATGCTCACTCTCTGCAGACAATCTCCCATATGAATATCTAAAGACTGCTGGCCCTTCTATTGCCTACCCAATCTCTATTGTGATCAGTGGATCCATTTGTGAGTCATATGCCCCATCTCTCTGGAAAACATTTTACATCATTCCTCTTCATAAAGAGGAAACTCCACTGAAATAACAAATTTCAGACCAATTGTAATCTTGTCCTCTCTTTCCAAAATCTAAGAAAAATGTATTCATAAACAACTTTTACAATACCTACTCCAAGAAAATACATTAACTTCTACCCAACACTGCTTTTGCCAAGATCATAGCACAACTGCCCTTGGTGCCTTTTTGGACCATGTCATTAAAACCAGAGATAATACCAATTTAGTTTCTTCCCTTTTCTTAGATCTCTCTAATGCTTTCTGTGCAGTCTCACATACCAGACTGCTCTCAAAAATGTCTGCTTTAGGCTTTTCTAGTGCAACAGTCACTTGTTTCTCTAGCTACCTCTCTAACTGACTTCAATTAGTTAAATGTCTCTCTACTTACTCATCTTTTCTCCCAGTTAATACAGGTGTCCCATAAGGCTCCACACTTGGCCCTCTCCTTTTTAGCATATTTATAAATGATCTACATGACATCCTCCCAACAAGTTACACTTATACAATATGCAGATCACTGTTATTTGCTTATCTAATAGTCCATCCCAGTTACAATCTATCACACAGCAGGCTTTCAAATTTATTGAAAACTGGCTCAATGAAAATCATCTTTTCCTAAATCCTAATAAAACAAAACTGCTGTTATTTCTCCCCAAATCTCAAACACGCATAAAAGACACCTTCAAGATATCCTTCCTTAACAATACTGAAATTGAAGTTGTACCTTGTATAAAGTTACTTGGTGTCATAACAGATGATCAAATGAAATTTGATCTTCTTATTCAAAAGTGCATAAAAACAATACACCAAAAACTGGGCATGTTCTATAGATCAAAACATTCATTACCAATGCCTCAAGAGATTATCTAGCAAAAACATACCTCTTTCCTTTACTACTATATGCCTTACCCGTTTTCATCAACGTTCAGATCTCCCTAAGATCAAAACTCGAGCTTGCTATAACAAAGTACTAGATTTGCAGCCAGTCAGGCATACAATTTGCATCACTGCTCTGCCCTCTGATATTTAAATTGGCTTGAGTTACCTCACTACCTCAAGTTCACCCAATTCCTCCTTGCTCATAAAATGGTATACAAATCCTCATCCTTTCCAGCAACAAGCACCATTCTTAACCATTATGTCCCTAATTGTCCTCTTCGCTCATCTGAGAAAAACCTCCTTGAAATCCATAAACCGAAACAATTTATTGTTTACTGCCTATATTCCTAATCAGTAGCCAAGATGTGGAGCAGTATTCCTACAAATATTAGGGCAATGCCATGTAGTCACATATTCAAGCAATCTCTAAAGAGATTTCTCCTTAACTCCTGTTTCTGTACATGTCTTACACCAGGCTGACACTTCCTGTTACTCTTCCCTTCTCTTCCTTTCTCTCCTCTCTCTTCCTTCTTCCTTCTCTTTCACTTCCTGTTCCTTTTCCCCTTTCTTTTCCTTCCTTCTCTTATTAGCCAAAGCAGCAGTTTCTTCTCCGACAGATCCCTACCTTAACTTCATTTCCTAATCGCCCCCAACAGCAAAATTTCTTTCATCTCTGTTATTCTTTTGCCCTTATTTAAAATGCTTAACATCTTTACCATTGGCTATCACAATTAATTGTACTTTACTAGGTATTCAGTATGCTATGATTTTTGTTTAATATTCACTGTATAATTTTTCTGATCTGACTTTATTTATCCTGTATGTCAATTCAACAATTTGTTACTGCACTTCATGTGATAATATTATGTAGTTTGTTAATTGAACTTTGTATGTTGGAGCTTTTATCCCCGGGCCTTCACTGAAAATGGGATTCAGGCCCAGCCGATTTTTCCCGGTACACAAATGCCAAATAAATAAAAATAAAATAAATTGCCCATAGGTTTGAGTGTGTGCAGGCTTGATATGGAAGAACTGGCAACCTACTTCCATTTCTCCATTTTGCCTTGAAAACTTCATGTGATGACTCTAACAGTGAGGTGCAACTTTTAAGAGAGCAAGCAAGTCAAGACTGATAGCAACCTTTTAAGTTAAATTGAATTAATCTTTCCTGTCATATTCCAGAATCTTGCAATAGCTGAATATTAGCTCTAGAAAAGTGATTTTTTCCAACCCATTTCTGCTTAGTTAATGTGATCAGATTTTTAAAAAGAGTGCCACAAAATCCTCTTAAGATGAATTTTCACTGAAAAAAAAAAAAGATTTGCCACAAGTGGTTTCACCTGTTCAAAAACTTCCTTAGAAATCTGATTGGTTTCACCACAAATGGACTTTATTCACACTAACTGTATCTGACAAGTAAAACTACAAGTATGTGATATTAAAACAAGGAACCCAAATCAAAGACATGCAATTTTTTTTTTAAATGACATGGGGGGTAGACCAAGGGAAAAGGCAAAGAAATACTATGATATTTAGAGTCACACAAAAATAGAAATAAATGACATGCTGAGTTTCTTAACAACATGGTTACCTCAAGTATTAAAGCTACAAGATGTACTCTAATGTTAGTGGAGGGGCACACAGGTCTACAGGAAAAACTTCACCACCAAAGTATGATAACAAAATGTATTTATTTGTTTAACATTTGTTTACTGGGAAAGTCCGACTGGGTCGGGAATTCATTTTCAGCGGAGGCCTGGGGAGACAAGCTCTGAATGATACATGAAAGTTAAGACAATTTATATGAACAAGGTAAAAAATAAAGCTCACATTAATAATAACTGAACACTAAATAAGTACAGAGAGGTAGATGCAATAATAAATACAAAATACTTACAAAGAGGTAGGTAAAATAAAAAAATGTACTAAATTAAAGTAAAGTGGTAGATTGCAAACATATATATATATCTACACACACACACACACACACACACACACACACCAGGTAGGAGTAAGGTAAAACATGATGATCAGAACATTAGATGCAAGTAGATGCTTAGAAGGATGGGAAACTAAAACAGTATTGGCCAATTTCAGACAGTACCACCCCTCCCTCCCTGAAATGGTGTATCTAGATTCCTAGGCTAGCTCTGTTTATCTCAACACTATTTAGTCTTACTACTCAGGAAGGGCACATTTCCCTCTGTAAAGAAACAGGCAAATATTACAAAGTGCTGACCCCTAGCAGTAGTATCATTTAAGAACTTCAATATTTACTAAATGGTAACAAACCAAAACCAATATGGATTTAGATTAAATCACTGTCATCGCACAGCACCCTTACCTGTGACAGAACATAACAGAACTGAATTAGGATTACGCTAAATTAGGGAACAGTAGTATCAGACATATTCTTATTTTATTTTTTTAAGCACTTGACACTGTCAGGCCTGGGAACTTTATACAAAGGTTGCTTCATATTGGAACATATGTGAGTGCATTTACAGATTTAACAGTGACCTAACTGGCAACAAATAGATAAACAGCGTCACGTTCCATCACCATTACCTTCACCGTATATACACCATGGGTTACATCATAACATTGTGATTGTTTTCTTTTATTTAAGTTAATATCTTTTGTATTTTATTCTTCAGAATGCCTCATGACATTATATAAATACAACCTCTTTACATTTTGCCAAATGAGTTCTGTTTTACAGTAAACAAACTGCAGGCTCTTTAAATACTTATAAATCAACAAGCCTAATGTGGTTTTCATACAAGAATGTCATCTGTTAGAAACATTGTAAATTAATAAAAAAAAAACTTTGGCTAAAACATTTTTCCTTCTTTTCTTAAAAAAGAAGAAGAAGAAGAAGAACTGAGATGTTACCTTACTCTGAAAAAAAAAGAATCAGTCGTCTAATGTCTTATTTGCAGTTAAAGATCATAATGGTATGCTTACTGAATATATTTGGCTATCAAAACAGAATGCATACCTGAGATACTTAACTAATAGAACAGAAAAAATAATTAAATCTAAGCAAATAAAAGAAATATTTATTCCTAATACTAACAAAAGAGTTACGGAACTAAATGATATTTTAGAAGCATTCAGACTCCGATTTAACATTGATAATTCCATAAATACTCAAGATACACCTACTAAGGATATAAAAAAATACTTAGAAAACAATATTCATATTAAATTAACACAAGAACAAATAGACATTATAAACAAACCAATTAATATGACAGAATTAAAATCACAAATTAAAAAGCTCAAGACAAATAAAGCACCTGGCCCAGACAATATGCTACCAGAAATGTATAAATTAATACCCAATCAATCCATATCTTTATTATTAAAAGTATATGATATAGCCAATAAAGATTTGAATATACCACCCTCTTGGAAATATTCATTGATATCCCCAATTATCAAACCAGATAAAGATGAGAAGCAGTGTTCCTCATATAGGCCAATATCATTACTCAATATAGACTATAAGATGATTATGGCTATATACGCAGATAGGATCAAACACTGTCTTCCTTTCTTAATTCACAGAGATCAAACAGGTTTTATTAAAGGAAGAAATACTTCAGATAATATTAAAGAATACTGACATTAATAGATTATAGCAAACATAAACTCCTAGATTTAAATGTAATCTCATTAGATATTACTAAAGCTTTTGATTCGGTTAACTGGAACTTTCTTTCACTAGTTTTAAAAGAATATAACTTTCCTTCTAATTTTAATAATCTTATCCAAATACTATATGAAAAATCTACTGCATATATTAAACTGGGATCATATAGATCAGGCCCTATAACAATCAAAAAGGCAACTAAACAAGGTTGCCCTTTATCACCATTGTTATTTGCATTACTCATAGAACCCTTTGCAAATCAAATCAGATCAAACAATGACATAAAGGGCATTTGTATTAATAAAATGTTAAACCTTAAAATCTAACTGTTTGCTGATGACATACTATTAACTCTCTCAGATGCAAATGAGTCTTTGAATGCTTTAACTCGAATAAATTTCAAAATATTTCAGGCTTAAAATTTAATGAAAACAAAACTAAAATTATGCCCTGTAATTGTAAAAAAAAAAATAATATAAACAAAATATTTTCCAAATATATAGTAACAGAAAGTAAATTATTATATCTGGGAATAAATCTACTCAATGAATTAACAGATTCTCTAATATTTAACTATAATAAAATACTAGACAAAATAGAACAAACAATTGGTTACTGGAATAAATATATCTTTTCAACAGCAGACAGATTATATCTTATTAAAATAATCATATTTCCCAAAATATTATACTTAATACAACATTTTTCATTGCCACCTCCCAAATATATTATTCAAAGATACAATAAACTAATTTTAAATTTTCTATGGTTTCCAAATAAACCCCGTATAGCCTTAAGTAAACATTTGCCAGATTGGGAAGATGGTGGAATTAATTTACCGGATATTGATTTATATATTACCTCATCTGTTATTAAAAACATAACACTATGGTTAACTAATTCATACACACCTATATGGAAACAAACCCATGAGCAGATTTACATAGAAATCAATTATAATCACATACAAGGCAACTTAACAGTAATACCATCACCCCTTATATGGATGTTAAAAGATTATTTTTTAGGGAAAAGGAATAATATTAATAAATTGCCATCAAACTATATAAGCTCTACACTTTCAGTGTTCAAAACATATATAAACAAAATACCAAATATTAATTCTTGGATTTTTCTTATTTTCCCTATAGCTTTTACACCAAATATTCTAGATACATTCCAAATATCTAAAATAAATATACTTAAAGAAGAAACATTACTCTTTTGGCATCAACTTATAGAGAAAAGGAAAATTCTAACAAAGGAACAGATAATTTATAATTATAATATAAATAAAGACAATTGGCTGTTTTTACAAAATCTAAGGCATTTTCTTATAAATAAAATAAAACAAATGCAACCTTCAGTTAGACATGAAGCTCCAAAACTCATTGAATACCTTACTCTTATCACAAAACAGCCTTATCAGGGTACAGGTTATTTGTCTAATATCTATAAAATTGTTAAAAAACAAAAACTATCATGAAAAATCATACTGGGATTATTATACTTTAATAAACAACCATCCTCCAGTTGAAGAAGAAAAAAGTAATATTCTAAAATCTTCCAAATTTTCTACATTATCAAAATACTGGCAATTATTCACTTGGAGATATCTACACAGAAGTTTCTATACACCACATAGGTTAGCCAAAATGTATTCTATTGAAGATCAATGTTGGAGATGCCATACCAAGATAAAAGCAGATTGGCAGCATGTTTTTTATGAATGTATATGTCTCAATATGTACTGGAAATCCATTAACTATTTTTTTCAGACTGTTTATAATGATAATTTTCAATTAACAAAGTCTTTAATTTTATTCAACTCTCCTATTCCAAACTGTGTACCAAAAAAAGACACTAAAATCCTATGGTCACTACTGGCAATCATGTAAAATCATAACTATACACTGGAAAAATGAGGCTTCGCCTATGTTCAAGGAATTTGAGACTTTAACAATAGCAGTTGCTCACATGGAAATATTAACAGTGAAGAACAGAACTAAAAGATCTACTTCTTATTATTACTCTTGGATGAAAGTACTGGAAATACTCGAAAAGATCGAAGAAGATATATCATCTTATGTTTCTAACTTTATATAATATAGAATTTCAATGTTATTTGCATAGACACCAATGTAAATAGTTATATAATGGTTTGAAGTTAGTAATGTTTTAGAATTGTAAATATGTTATGTATCTTTATTTCATGTAATGTTTAAGACATCTTATTTGAAATAATAAAAAAAATATTTAGTGAAAAAACAGAATGCATAACTTAGACAGCATGTATCAGCTTCCAGGTCTAAAAATGTACTCAACATAAGTATAGATAACATGACATGACAGATAATCAAGGAAACGATTCCATTTGTAGGGTTTTTACTTACTTGCTCAACTTTCAATTTAGTCATAAAAGGAATTAGGTCAAATATTTCACAAATTCCTTTCTTTATGAGGACCTTCTGTTTCATTTTGCATTTTGATCATATTATAAAAGGTTGCTCTAAGGTATACAGTTATGTTTGTTTTTATCTTGTTTA
>NC_056732.1:945593660-945603660 GCF_019279795.1 Protopterus annectens
TTAAAAACAATATCTTATAGATTAGCAACCAATGTTAAATATCAAACAGTGTTTACCTCTATTTGCTAATATTCACAATAAGGCATCATACAATTTAAATTATTAAAATGGATATCTTTATTAATAGCAATGTTGTCAGGTGTTTGGCCAATGATAATATTAGCTATATTAACAAAGCTGTTGACATGTTAGAAATTAAAGAATAAGTTAAGCATTTAAAAGATAACAAAGCTCCAGGTCTGGATGGCTTACTCCTGGTAGGTCATAATCCATGTTTACATAAAACTCTTAGTTTAACATGAAAGGCTAATATTATTATTAAACATTAAACAATTTTCTCTTCATTGAGATATATTATTATGATTCCCATTTTAAAACAAGATAAAAACCCTGCAGACTACATTTCAGATGGATATATATCTTCACAGAATATAGACCAAAACTCATTTTGCCAATATATCTGTTAGAATCAAAACTTTGGTCCTTTCATTAATTTATAAAGATCAGACTAGAGTAATACAGAAAAAGCAGACCTGGCATAAAATAAAAATTAGCAATTTTAGATTATGCAACCAGCAATAAAAAATAACATCAATAAGTTTTAATACCGCAAAAACATTCATTTCTCTTAAATGGTTGCAAGTTTTTAATTTTTGTAAAAAACATATGCATTGATGTCATTGTATATCTACATCTCTCTCTCTCTCTCTCTACATATATATATATATATATATATATGTATATATACACATACACCCACAGATATATATATTCCAAAATGAGCTAAAATTGTCTTATATTTATCAAAAGAAATAATAGATGCAAATAGTACAGTACAAGGTTACTTACCACCCCCATTATTTTTTTGCAGTAGCAGTTGATCCTGTACCAAATTATATTGTGGATAACGCTTTAAAAGGAGCTTGGAAATTATAGTGCCATTGCCAACAGATGATGTAGTTTTGTCTTTTTGTAATGTAAATTATTATAGTGCTCATAGTAATAATCCATTAATAGAACATATTCATCTTTCTAACTTGGTTTTCAATAATAATAATTAACTCTTTATTAATATACCAACAGTTAGGCTGTGATATAGTGATATATTTTACTTCAGTTGGAGATGTAAATAATTAAAGTACTAAGGCTCTTAATATCTGACATTGAATCTACAGTATAAGCAAATTATAATGATATTATTGGTAACTTTAAACATATACTTCTCATTAGACTTTTAATTTTGATGACAAATTAATTGTAATTAAGATTATTTTATTGATCACTCTGTTATACATTGCTCCACACTTTTATTTACTCCTTGAAATACCTACACAAATATGATAAATAAAATTTGATTATTATTTTATAGTGTATTATTAAGTCAACAATGAAATTAAGTTGTATATAAGGTCATGGTGGAAAGGGTAGATTAACTTTCCAGTTATTGATTCCTGTATTTTGGTATATATTTGTATAAAAGAATTAAGCATTTATTCAATTCCACTTATGAAACTCTTTAGAAGGACATGTGGTATTATAAAAAAATCTGAATTTACTGATATTTATACTTTGGAAACAATAACAAAAGCATACATATTTTAGCAAACTACCTTTGCATTGCTATCTGTTCTCCCATAGAATCAAATTATATTGTTGTTATTATCTCAAAATAATTAAAAAAAATGTTAACTATAAAATATTTATTTAAAGAACTGGATCTTCTCTAGCCTCCCATTAATATTACAACTTATTTTATTCATACATGTAGTTTGGAATGTATTATAAAAAATAATTTGAGTTAAAGAATGGTAATTAGTTCAACATATATGAAACTTTTAATTCAACAAGCATGGCCTTCCCTCGACAGAGAAAAATAGTTACTCTAAATTATCCTATTTACTCTCAATTTTAAATAATAGTAATATAAACCCATGTCATTCTCATTTGTATGATAGATTATTGGATTATAAACAATTCCTGATTCATATCGGAATTAGATTCTTAATTCTTCATTTCCTAACATGTTATATTGAAAACACATGTTATTGAAATCTCTTGTTAAAACAACTTTCTCTAAATTTAGGAGAAATTTCACTTGGAAATATATTTATAGAACAGTGTTCTCTTTGTATAGAATCACTAAAGCTATTATTGATGAGAAGCAAAACTCAATAAAGACAGATTGGGAACAAATATTTTACTCCACAGATTTTATATATGTTTTGACAAGAATGTTTTGCACAACTTTGTTATCTGACAGTTTTGGATTTTCAAAAAATTGTTGTCAGTATTAGTATACTTCTTCCAGGATATGTGAGAACAACTAAAAGACCTTTATCATAAATACAAGAGGAAGAAGTCTTAGCTCCCCTCATTTATAACCTTTTACTCACTGTGAATAATAAATATATATGTTAAACTTTCATTCTAAAAATAAAACTGTAAGTGCAGCTATTGCTCTAAACTAGAAAAACTTACTGATAAATACAATACTGGCATTCAGAAATTTGAACTGATGTTTTATTTTTTAATTTGCTCCTCCTTTTAATCATGAGTAACCGTGAGTTTAAAACATATAAGTACTGTTAGAACTTCAATTCAAAAAGCAAAATGGCTTCTCATCATCCTTAGATCCAGTACCTGCTCGTTATACTTGCCTTTCACTACTTAAATACAAGTATTGCCCTCCTGTGGAACTAGAGCAACAGTACACAGATCTATGTCCGCTGAAGAAATGCAATCAAACTGAGTTGTTCCATTTTCTTTCTTTCTATCTCTCAATGATTGTTTTGCAAGCTTGCACTTGCTTTATTGGACATTTCTCCCCAAACAAATTACTGCTTTAGATAACATTGCATTCTTTAAGAAAAAGTTGAAGTCTCACCATGATCAAGAATATAATAATGCTTATTTCAGGGATATTGGTTAATAAAGTCTATTATTATCTCATAATTTTACTGTCGGAATTGCTTACCCTTTTTCCAGTCTTTGAAATGGTTCCTGCTTCTTTTACATCTGTACCATATAAACAGACTACTGTCAATAATGGCTGAGACTGTTAAATAATATCATATTTTGTTTATACTGAATGTTAATGTCAAGTCTGTTATTTCTTTTAATATGTATTAATACTGATTCTGATTGTTGCTTTCAAAATATTGTAATATGCATTTGCAATTGATCATTACTCTAATTTTTATGTTATTGGTATTACTGCTACATGGCCCTGGCATTGGCTGAAAAGATTCCCCTTAGCAGAAGCCCACTTGCCCAGTTAACAAACAATAAATAAATTCTAACTTTTATATAACGTATATATTTTATATGCATTTAGTTCTTTATTTGGTGTGATGCTTTATCAGCTTTTAGCTTTATTATTTTATTTATTTATTTATTGTAACTGCCTTTTCTTTTTCTTCTTTTTCTGATTACTGCAGAATAAATGTGTTACTAGTTTGAATTTCTTGCAAATACCAAGCTTTATTAATGCCAGATTATCATTGCACTATATGGAAATATCACTAGAAATGTTAAGCAAAAAAATTTAGAAAATAGTGCCTATCCTAAAACTGCAGACCATTTACTTTTTTTTAAAAAACACGCACACAGGGACAGTCCTAAAGTTCCATGGTAAACAAACGTTAGCAGAAATCCAGCCAGTAGATTGTTCATTCTTTTTTTTTTTCTATATTGGAAATATAAATTCAAATTAGTATGGGCAGCAGGGTTTATGCTGTACCATCATGTTTCTAATATCAAAATTGGTAAGAAGCATTTTACTTTTTCTCTGTAAATAACTCAAACACTCCCAAGCTCATATGCATCTACACCCCACTCTCCTGTTCTTCAAGGAAATATTTACATAATGGACACAAGTTCCTTTGTTTTTATACAGTCCTTCAGCTATGTAATATATTTGGACTTAACTGACTGTTGAATGGTGATGTGATGAGCTGAATTCTGTCATATCACACCTGAATCTAACAAAGAAATGTGCTTTGATAAATAACACTTAAACAAAGAGTAACTAAAATTCAAATATGCTGTTTTAAAAAGGGTCAATAATATTTTCTAAACTATGCCTGATACTATTTATCTGTGTTCTATTTTTTTCTTATGTTTTACTTGTTCATATGGTTCTTCAGTATCTGGCAAGACAACTAAATTTACAATCATAAACCATAATTTGCTGTAGTATAAATCATCAGCTAATTAAACAAAAAGAGCAGTGTGCTTATTCGATAGTATTTGGCTTCTGAGCAAGAAAGATTTAAATTGATGATGGTGACTAATCAGGGTTCATTTCTGTCTTTTTTTTTCCAGGTCCAGTCTAGTTTAAATGAATCCATTGTGCTGTCAAAATCGATCTCACTTCCTCGTAGTGCATACTGGCATCATATAACCAGGCAGAACAGCGTTGGAGAAATCGACAGCTTACAAGGTAAGATGTTGTTTTGTTTAAGTAGCTGTTTTACTGTCACTTCTTTCACACTAGATAGAATTTGTGAAAAATTGCTTTTCTGTATTGGATGTTACCCTCCCCCATTCTGTAGTACAAATTACATTTCAGTTTCTCATCTGCCATCAACCATCGTGTGAGACATCAAGTATATATGGAGAGAAAGAGATACACTGCTGCTTGAGCTGTCATTTCATAAAATAATGGCATGAAATTGCTTACGTATTCATTGTGTAGGCAGTTTGATTGTAGGATGTGTCAGTACAATACAGTGTAATATAATGCATTTAAAACTGAAATTTATATTCTGTACTCTATAGCTGCACTTAAGCTACATATATAATGGCTGTTCTGTGGCAAATCTGTGCTTCTTAAGAACCAAGTTATTAAATGCATTCCAATTTCATCACTGTACTGCAGCAGAGTAGTGAGATTCATAACTTAGTGGCAATTATTTTTGTCAGATGGAGCTGACATCTGCATGCATGCTGTCTGCAACATTTTCCTGCAAAGGAAAATGACTCCCAGCTAAAGAAATGGTGATACTTTTCATGTAGCCCACTCATCTACAAATGTTGGACATACATTGAAGTTTCACATAGTATTTCTTTAAATCGTTCCCTGCATTAATCCTTTAATCATACAAAACAGAAGGAATGAGCTTTTTCAAAATCAAATGCTAGTCTTACATTTTAAGACTGTACACTGTGCAATCTAACAATTTGCATGTATCTTTTCTACTGAATGTGAAGCTTGCTTTCCTGTGTTAAACAAACTGCCATTACACATTTTAAAAATGTAATGCTTATAAGTAATCATACATGAAGGTATTAATTAAAAATAGATCAGTTATGATGTCATCTGATACATGATGAAAACAACTGTTTTCTTGTTCTTTTTTAGTAGCCTTTCAGAAAACCATAACAACTTAGGGTGGGTAACAACTGATAAAAAATGAACAAAGAGTCAAGGAGAGGCCTTTGCCTTTTTTTTTTTGGCTAACCTTTTACACAAGTTTCTTAAGTAGCAGAAATCAAGTAGCAATTAAAGGTTCTTTGGGAAGTACTAGGCAATCAATCTGCAACAATCTGCAGAACAATCGATTTAGATATAAATTTCAGTTTTAACTGCATTGTATTTCAATGTATTGTACTGACATGGCCTAGAATCAAACTGCCTACACAATGAATATGTAACAAATTTAATAACATTATTTTATGAACTGACAGCTCAAACAGCATTGTATCAGCAATGGACAGTCTATACCTGTTTAGAATTTCCCAAACCATCAAGGACAGCTACATAAAATGGAGGATTTTAGGCTGTCTATCTAATTATTTAGGTGTCAGGGGTACTACTGTGAGGTGCATGTTGGGATATGAATCTATCCCACCAAAGTATCTTATTTATCTGCTGATGAAAGTTTAGTTTCTTTAAGTAGATACTTGCATACCTGTTTGTTCTGCAAAGGAATGGAAGGTCAAAGAATGTTGGATCTTTCACGGCTTGAAGAGCTAGACACAGATCCCCACCAAGGAATTTGTAAAAGATTGAGTACAAAGAGAGAGAGGGGTCAGTCAATCTGTCATGATAACTAAGATTTTTATGGCCACTGACCTTTTTGTTAGGAACCCATGAGATATAGCATGTTTCGACTAGTGCATGCTAAAAGAGGCGTTATATTCCATAATGGGTTCGATGACAAATGAGTAAAGCCAGAATTAAGACCTCTTTGGATCTAGAAGAGATAACCTTTGGAAATTAGATGAATCAGATAGAAGACTTGCTAAAGCTGCAGAGACATAATGGTTCAAACAAGAAATTATCTGTAAGAGTGCATAGATCCATTAAAATTATGACTGATTGGAAAGGCGTGTCATGTACATTGTTTAGGAAAATGTCTTGTTTACCAAAATGAGCTATACTCCATTTTTTCACATTTATTTTGACATAATTGTCCATGCACTGATGGTTAACATGATCTAACCTTCATCTGCAAACTGAAACAACCATAGGCCAGGAGTGTTGGTATGAAGGCCTTAGAAACAAATGCAAACATGTTTGTATGTAACCTAAGCAAAATGTTTATATAACTTAAACCCCATTTTTTAATATTGGTGTAAGCCAAGAAGAAAAGATTATTGCAACACCTTTTCTTTGAAATTTGGGATAAGAATTTAGTTTATAAAGAGAGGAGTACATTACAGAAGTGCTGAAGGCTTTTGCCATGGGTCCTCTTGATCTGTAATTCATGCGCACTATCTAATTGCAATTTCTGTTAATAGTGGCATTTGTTTGATATAATAGAGTGATCTAAAAATAACACATAGTCTCCTGACAACTGTAGTTTAATGCTTGAAAGAATCATAAGTAAAGGGTAATTCCCTTAAAACAGTAGAGAATCTATTACAGGAATAATTATAGTTCCTAGTTTGTATTTAATGATCCATTCCAGTATTGTATTTTTCAAGTGCATTAGTAAGGAGCCATTCCAGTATTGTATCTTTCAGGTATGTTAGTAAGGACCCATTCCAACAGTGTATCTTTCTGGTACATTAGTAAGGATCCATTCAAGTATTGTATCTTCCAGGTATGTTAGTAAGGATCCATTCCAGTATTATATTGTATCTTCCAGGTATGTTAGTAAGGATCCATTCCAGCATTGTATCTTCCAGGTATGTTAGTAAGGATCCATTCCAGTATTATATTGTATCTTCCAGATATGTTAGTAAGGATCCAATCCAGCATTGTATCTTTCAGGTATGCTAGTAAGGACCCATTCCAACAGTGTATGTTTCAGGGACATCAGTAAGGATCCATTTCAGTATTGTATCTTCCAGGTATATTAGTAAGGATCTTTTCCAGCATAGTATTTTTCAGGTACATTTGTAGGGATCCATACCAGTACTGTATCTTTCAGGTACGTTAGTAAGGACCCATTCCAACAGTGTATGTTTCTGGTACATTAGTAAGAATCCATTCCAGTATTGTATCTTTCAGGTATGTTAGTAAGGACCCATTCCAACAGTGTATGTTTCTGGTACATTAGTAAGAATCCATTCCAGTATTGTATCTTCCAGGTATGTTAGTAAGGATCCATTCCAGTATTATATTGTATCTTCCAGGTATGTTAGTAAGGATGCATTAAAGCATTGTATCTTCCAGGTATGTTAGTAAGGATCCATTCCAGTATTATATTGTATCTTCCAGGTATGTTAGTAAGGATCCATTCCAGTATTATATTGTACCTTCCAGGTATGTTAGTAAGGATCCATTCCAGCATTGTATCTTCCAGGTATGTTAGTAAGGATCCATTCCAGTATTGCATCTTCCAGGTATGTTAGTAAGGATCCATTCCAATATTATATTGTATCTTCCAGGTATGTTAGTAAGGATCCATTCCAGTATTATATTGTATCTTCCACATATGTTAGTAAGGATCCATTCCAGCATTGCATCTTCCAGGTATGTTAGTATGGATCCATTCCAGTATTGTATTGTATCTTCCAGGTATGTTAATAAGGATCCATTCCAGTATGATATTGTATCTTCCAGGTATGTTAGTAATGATCCATTCCAGTATTATATTGTATCTTCCAGGTATGTTAGTAAGGATCCATTCCAGCATTGTATCTTCCAGGTATGTTAGTAAGGATCCATTCCAGTATTATATTGTATCTTCCAGGTATGTTAGTAAGGATCCATTCTAGCATTGTATCTTCCAGGTATGTTAGTAAGGATCCATTCCAGTATTATATTGTATCTTCCAGGTATGTTAGTAAGGATCCATTCCAGCATTGTATCTTCCAGGTATGTTAGTAAGGATCCATTCCAGTATTATATTGTATCTTCCAGGTATGTTAGTAAGGATCCATTCCAGCATTGTATCTTCCAGGTATGTTAGTAAGGATCCATTCCAGCATTGTATCTTCCAGGTATATTAGTAAGGATCCATTCCAGTATTATGTTGTATCTTCCAGGTATGTTAGTAAGGATCCATTCCAGCATTGTATCTTCCAGGTATGTTAGTAAGGATCCATTCCAGTATTATATTGTATCTTTCAGGTATGTTAGTAAGGATCCATTCCAACAGTATATCTTTCTTTATTAACAAATCAGGTCTGCCTGGTCCATACACCTATTTACTGAGTGAGAATTTCCTGAGTCACTTAGGCAGAGCCTTCTTCCTCTGCCAACATCTATTGAACGGCAATGAGAGTCTCCGTATTCCTTACATTTTCATAGGAATTGTGGTAAAAAACTGAAATCAGCCATAATTATAGCATTGGGACTATATGTATCCAACTGCTACTCTCATCATTTTGCTATACCTATGTGCGAGATGGGAAGTAGACAGTAGACCACACCGATGATCAGTTTTAAGTCTCTTTTAATCTTGTATTGTCAGGTTAGCAAGCTGTGGTCATGAACGTATTCAGGAACTAGAATGTACCACAAAAGCAGAACTCCAATTTCTCTGATCACTATTATTGAAAACAGTGAAAAGTCTATTGACAAATGAAGCATTAGACCTTTATGTCGTATCCTTTAGTCAATGATTCCTGCACTTCTGGCTTATGAAGTTGTAGTCAGCATTCCTAAAGTCTAAAGTCTAGATTTGTTTTAGAGTTAAACTTGGTCAAATTCTTTCAAACAGTCACCAAAGCCATGGATGAGGGGAAGACAGTGCACACTGCTTACCTTGGCCCAGCCAAAGCCTTTGGCACTATTCCCCACTCTGGCATAATAGATAAACTCTCTCAGCTAGGCATAAACCCATATGTTACCAGATGGGTAGCTACCTGGCTCACTGATAGAACCCACTCAGTCAATGTAGGGGAAGCCATATCTAGTAGTAGACCCATAATGAGTGGTGTATCCCAAGGACTGGTCTTGGGGCATCTGCTGTTTGGGATATACCTTTCTGAGGTGCAAGCCAAAACCAGTGGTCTGTGGCTAACCAAGTTTGCAGATGACTGCAAGCTGGGCGCTGTCTTAAATTCACCTAGTGATGTCAACATCCTCCAAGAGGGCCTTACCCAAACTAATGACTGGTGCCAGAAGCATGGCCTTAAACTGAATGCTGAGAGATGCATCATTATCCCCTTTGGGGAAAATGGTGTCCCCACTAATTATCTTATTAATAACAATGTACTAAGCATGCAATCAATCGAGAGGGACTTGGGCACCCAGGTTGATAGCAACCTGAATTTTGACAACCATTTTGCCTCTGTTGTGTGGAAGGCTTTCTACATGACCCACCTCATAAGTAAGGGTATTTCATCCAGGAACAAGGAGGTCATAACATCCCTGTACTCCTCCCCCTTATTAGACCCATTATCAAGTACAATGCCCCCTTCGGCATGTACCTTGCCAAGCACATGCAGCAGTTGGAGAGACCACAGAGGTTCCTAACCAGGAAAATCCAGGGTCTCAAACACCTGTCCTATACAGATAATCTAAAAACCCTGTCTGTCTACTCAGTCTCATACAGACTGCTCAGAGGTGACCTGTGTCTGGCATACAACGTCATTTCATACC